>NW_026136707.1:1442368-1489868 GCF_905237075.1 Dicentrarchus labrax | reverse complement strand
GAGGGTCTCAAACTCTAATTGGTCCTCACAAAAAAAGATGTAAAAGAGTGCACACACATATACACACACACACACACATACACACACACACACACACTGAGTTCCCGCACATTAACACCTTCCCCTCTTCATTCACTGTCTTGTTTAGACAGAACGCCCCCCATCCATCCTTCAACCTGTTCTCCTAAAACCCTGAAACAAGACGTGTGTGTGTGTGTGTGTGTGTGTGTGTGTGTGTGTGTGCGCGCGTGTGCGTGCTTCCGTGGAGGTGATTCATAATCACAGGGGCTGATGGGAAGGATGGATCCATTTAGGATGGACAGGTGTGACCTTGCACGCCCCCATTTTGTCTCTAATGGCGTCTTCCTGGAGGTTCAATACTCACTTTATCAGATCAAACCCCAGTGGTTGGGCTGGTGGGGAGGGAGGGGGGGTTGTTATGGACACACATGCAACTCTTCTCCCATGTCCACTCATAGACACATTCATATTATATGTGTAAATACCAGAACAACTAAATCTCCCAAATCTTGGCTTTATGTCGTTTGTTTGAGTTCTCTTCTTTAATTCCCCCAGAAGAAGATAAAAAGTACACAATAATACTGTTTCAATGGTAGAAAATCTTAATCAAACCCTTTTGTCTGTTTTGGCCTTCCATCCTCTCTGAGCCTGTTTTCTACACCATAAATTTTATAGCTTTTATAAACACATTCCAGGGAGGATTTAGTCATTTTTAAGCATTGCTCTGGCAGTCTGTGTGCTTAAAAACCTCGCCAAACTCACATTAGTCGGTTCATTGACCTTTTTTTTTTCTTTTAGCTGTTTGACAGCTGAAGGAAAATAAAATAAGTATTGGTTTATAAGCCCCACATGTGGTCATGGACAGAGAGAATTGAATCACTATTTTATGCTTCAAAGTCATCCGAGAGCATAAACACACATCATGATCTACCATATTGGTTTATAAAATGAGTGATCACAGAGAGATCACTGCAATCTTTCTCAGCTACTTGTCATGCTACTTGGTGATGTTTTAAATCTATGCACTTTGTATTTTCACACACTGTTGGTTTTTATAGGCATTGTGGTCTTGGGACTTGGGATAGCACCCTTTGAAATAAAGTTTAAACTTTATTAACAACCTCACATTCGTTTCTGGGCAACTTTATATATCATATTACAGTTTTAAGAGCCTTCAATGTTATGCTAGTTGGAGTACTCCAATGGAAACTGGGATGGAGAAGCTAAATCCAGAATAGTAGTAAATTCAGCTGATTTCAGACAGCCAGAAACCAAAATGCATTAATTCTGAAAGTATTAAGTACAGAAAAGACTGGTTGAGATGTTCAGCAATGCAGACACACCTGCAGGAATCTGAAACCTGGACTCTGGTTGTATGAACGTAAAGTATGAACTGGCCTTTACCATGCTGCCGCACAGGGAAGTTGTTCACTTCCAAGTGATCTGTTCGTTTGATTGTAATTTCTTTTTTTCAAGTAGCTTGTTAAAGCTTTATTGCAGATAACTGGGAAGCTGTCGACTATGAAGATCATCTTCTTCTCCATTTAGTATTGTAAAATAATTATGAAGTGTAGAAAAACTGTGCTTCTGCCTTATGAGGGAATCAAAACAATTGCCGTTGGTTGGCACCTTTTACAGTCATTCATTCGCAGTGGGCAACCCACCGAATGGCCTATTTCATATCTCCAGTGTTTGTGTCCGTACATGTGAACAGAACGTTACTGATGATGTCTCTGAGCAGGATGAAACGTCTGACGTGTAAACAAAGTTTTCAAATGTATCTGCATTAGAGTGGACACGGCCTGATGTAAACACACACACACACACACACACACACACACACACACACACACACACACACACACCTCTTAGCTAGTTTGACAAAGGCTGAGATAAGATCTTTGTAGCTGCCAGGGATGTTACCTCCACACACACACACACACACACACACACACACACACTAAGCTCGCTAAGAGGCCTATACATCCATGCCAGAGTCATTAACTGGGAACAATGGTCGGTCAACACCTTAGGCAAAACATTAGTTTAAATCTTTAGTGACTCACACACATGTGCATACACACACAATTACACACACAAATGAAGTCTCTTTATCACACAAATAGACACAATTTATTGTGAAAATGACATGCTTTCGTTGCCATTCTCCTCTGTCCATCAATATGTCTCTTTCTTGGGCATTTTTCTTTTCCAACGCACACACAGAGCTGCAGTTGTGAGTTCAAAGCGCTGCCCCCGGGCCGCTGATGGAGGGAGGAAGGGAGGCGCGAGTGAATGAAAGAAATGAATGAATGAAAGGAAGGTAACATACCTGCAGGGGTCAGAACAGGTGAGCTTTAATGGAGCCTTTCCCTTTCAGAACTCAAGACACACACACACACACACACACACACACACACACACACACACACACATACTTACATACCTGCACACTGTCTCTCTTTCTGTCTGACCTTTGCCACAGGACATTTGTCTGCTAGGACAACGGATTTACTCTTTTTTTCTGTGCAGTATTCACAAACAATGTTTTTAATGTTATCGTGCTGTTTAAGAACTAATAATGTCTAAATGTTCTGTACATTTGCTGTATAAATGATTCATAATATCCATCACTTTTCCACTTCTCTACAGGTTTTCCCGGAACTTTTTTAGAACACTCATGGGACTTTGTGGTTGAGTGGTTGTTTTTGTGACCTTTGACCTCTTCACTGTTCCTTGTGATGTCAGTGATCTACAGGAGGCGAAGCTTCCTCGCACTGTTGCATTTGAGTCTCCATTGATCAAGATTGAGGTAAACATGTGGATTAGATTCCAACTTTAGTGTTTCCAGTGTTGCGTTTGAGTCCAGAGTTTGGGTTTGTGTTCAAGGTTTGAAGTGTAGTGTGGGAGAAAAGCAGCCCTCTGTCCTCGCCTTCCACTCTCAGCTCTCTGATCTCCTTCAGAGGAGAGTATAGGGAGGAGGGGTGGGATGCAGGTGACTCTCTCCCCCAGCAGTCAGAGCTCTTCCCTGGGGCGCTGACAGCTCTGCGCCTCCCCGGGTCAGTGAAAAGCTAACCTCAGGCTGGACCGCAGGGAGCGTGTGTGTGTTTGAGTGTTATGGTTCTTTGAAAAGAAAAGTCTACTTCACTGTATTTCAGGGATTTACGTTTTGCATGGGATTGAAACTTTACAAAGCTAGATTGCTTCACTGTCATTGCTTCTTTAAGATATCAGAAGTCAGATAATATTTTAAACATTTCTTGTCAAAGGAGAAGGGGAAAAAAAGAAAAGCAAAGAAATAGCAGTCTATAATACAGAGTAAAACAACTACACCACCAAATGAATATAACCGTGGGCATAATTTCCACTTGCTGTGTGGGGTCCTCCTCACTTTTAAGAATCCAATATGAGTTGTCCCACTTTTCAGTTACAGTTTGATTTACTTAACAAAATCTAATGTTACTGTCCAGCTGTCAGTCCAGTTGAGAGAAACTCTAAATTGATATCTGACACTGATGTGAGTATCAACATGTGTATGAACTTATTTACCCCGGGGTTGCACTGTTGGGCCACATCTGGGCTGCCTTAATTGAGATGGTTAAACGCAGCCTGAGGGAAAGAGCTGCAGACATTATTGAGGGCTGAAAATCACTTTGTTTCCCCTTAAACGAGGTCAGAATTGAATCAGTCAAGGTTAGAGACAGTTACATAACAGTTCTCCTTAGTATGTATTGTCAATTGTATGTCTTTAAATAGTATATAGTAAAGAGATGACAGGAAATGGTGGGCAAGAGAAATGGGGAATGACATGCAGCAACGGTCCACGGCTGGACCAGGGATGTTACAGCTCATGGTCAGGGCCTTAAACCCACATGCCACCAGGATGTCCTGTGCCGTGCTTTTTCTTACAACAACATAAATTTTATGTAGGGATAATGCAGAGCAATTTAAATAGAATTTTCTCTTTGCAACGTGATATAAATTCTTTATAAAAGCATTAAAATCCTTCCAATTCTACTTACACTTAAACAACTACAAATAATTGGCATTAAAACACACTTATATTTGCCTATAACTACATTAGAGTGTGTTGTAAGCCTTTATTAAATGTTGATATACTGTAAGTAAACAGTTTTTTTTTTTTTACAAGAATTGTAATATTTTTTTCTTTGTATGCATTTATTCTATTCTGTTTTAAATACATCTGTCACATCATCATATCTATTAAGCTGCATGAAAACTTGCCATTACAGACTTTTAAGGGTTTATTCACATAAGAGACAACCTAAAATGGGTGGGATTCATGGGGGCTGGGTTCAGGGACACACACACACACACAAACCCCCTCATTGTGCTTTCCGAAGCTGCAACAATGCAAAGTGGAGAAGAAGGCCCCTATTTACCTGAACCACCTCTCCGTAAAGAACGAGGGATCAACACCACCTTTCTTTTTTTTTCTTTTACTGCCCCTTCACCCCTTTATACCCCCCTCACCCCTGATCGCCCCATTGTCGGAGAGGACAAAGAGCAGGAGAGAGAGGGAGAGGTGAAGGGGGGAGGAGCTGGGGCGAGGGAGGGGGACTCACCTGATAAGAGGATGAATGATCTTGTTCACTGTGGCATGAGGAGGAGAAAAGAAGAGGGATGATGAGCTTCTCCTCCTCCTTTACCTTCATACACTCATAATTTCACTTCATTTATTGTCTCTGTTAAACTGTCCCACTAAAATACGACTCAAGCTTCCACGCTGGGGTCAGGTAACTCTTCTTTCTCTGAAACATAACAAAATAAAAGGAAAACATTTATGATCCTTCTGAGTTGGGTTACAGGTGGGGTCACTACAGCAAGATATTAAAGAGAGTCCACCATTTCTCTCTTTTTTTGGTCTCAAGCTATTCAAGTCTCAAATGATGTGGAATTGTGGGGCAATTCTGATCATGAGTGTGAGAAAACTGTTGCTGAGACACAAAGTGGATACAGAATATGATTTCTCACTGCGTTGTCATGGTGCGTTCACAACAAATTCATACACAAATCAGCTGCACGCCTTTAATTTCTTACAGAGCTGTGAAAGCAGGGAAAAGCTCAGGAGAACTTTTTCAATATTTCAATTCCTTCTTTCCTTACCTTATAATTTATACGTTACAAAAATGGCCCAAAACTGAAGACAGGTTGATACTTGACATTCAAACTAACTTCAAAGGATGTAGACATCGCCTCAGAAAGGATGTAAAGTCAGGGGATCACTAAAGTTATTACAATTCATCATCTGGAGACCACAAACATCTGTCCCAAATTTTATGGCAATCCATTTAACGTTCATCTGGACCTAGTCCCTGCTACAAGCGGGGCTAAAAATACATTGTTTGATTATTCAAAACTGCTGCATAGGTGCATTCACAGCCTTTGTGCACAAACACCCAGAAACATTCCCTCAGAAGTTTGCTGTGGCTCTGATGTTGCCTGTTGGGCACTTTAATTAAACTACACTACAACTCTCTATGTATCTCCCTAAATATTCACCGTTTCCCTAGAGAGCCCCTGATTCCTGGATGTTCAACACTCAGAGAACCTTATCATAAAAACTTAAACAATAATGATAAATTCATGTCAGATTAACTTGCCATTTCAATATCTACAGACTGGTGACACATTTTCCTAAAAATGTAAGCATGTTGGTTTTATGTGAGGAAAACATTGCCTTTGGTACACCTAGATGAATGTTCAACTAATATTCCAGCAACCCAACAAGCATGAAAGTTCACACTCGCATTTGAGTTAATTAAGGAAAAGGGAGAAAGGAAAGGGGGAAGGATGGAGAGAAGGGAGGGGGGGGGACAGAGGTGAGGAATTTATATGACCGGGGCTATAGGTTATGGTGAATTATCCTGAATTAACAGTTTGTTTACTTTAGCTGGGAGGCTGCTGAGTGAAGCGGGTGAAGATGGAGCGTCAGGTGACCCTGCTCTTTGTTATGGAGAGAGGAGGGCTGGCAAACGCAGCCCCAAATGACTGGCAGGAATGTCACCTGGAACAATGCCGTGATTCTCCACAACGGCAGCATCCATCATCATTAGAGTTCGTCCGTCGTTGTGAAAAGCTGCTGTGAATACTTTTTTGTCAAGTCGTACTGTCAAGGCGCCCAGACTTTGACAGTTAAGCTCTTCACTGTCTGTGGCTGCTTTTATTGAGGAACTAAAGATGAATCCACTGTTGATCTCGTTAAAAGTCGCTGTAAGTTACTGATACATTAAAGGTTTAATGTCCGTGTCGGCATCTCCTTTGAACCTTCCTCTCACAATATGATTAAAAGTCCTTAAAATACATGATGTCTAAAATTCTTACTTCCACACTGCAAAAATAAAAATCCTTTTTATCAAATCTTTTCTGTCTGTGTTTGAGTCAGACCCTTATTTTTCCAGTCCAAGAATATCTCAACCTGTTTCAGTAGAAATCAACTTACGTTTTCTATACAAATACAAATACAGTAGCAAAAATGTATAGTGGGAAAATAATAAAGACGTTTTTCTATTAACATAGGGAAGTGTTGTTTATTAACGTACCTGGCTAGTCACAAAAATGTTGATTCTATTGAGTAAAATGTTCAGTGACAATGTATTCAATTTGTTTTTCTGCCAAATTAGGCCATCTTGCAATAGTATTCACTCGTAAGGACTACAGTATTATACCTTTTAACCAAAGTGTTTTTGTTGCAGGAGTGTGGGCTCAAACCCTGGCAGGTCACCACAACGTAATTATGAAAACTATTTAGTAATATACAAACGTAAGTTTTAGGAGATAGGGTTGGACAGGAGTAAGTATTTTGCAATAAAAAATTATTCTTATCAGATCGCTTTTTGTTTTATTGAACAGAAAGCCTCTATGCAAATCCTTACATTGATTTGCATCAGTTCTAGAGCAGTTTTATTAATTTTGGGTGAAACCAGAGCTGTTATTCGGATGCAAACACACCACCTGGGAGAAAACCTGTTTCATACAAGAAAGTGGCAGTTACTATAATGATGCTGGCATGCTAAAAGAGAGAAAAACGTATTTAGGATCATTTCCATAACAGTTAATGGAACATATTTGTATGGAAATAGGACGCACGAAACCACCTAAATGTTCTTATTTGGAGATATTTTTTGTAGGTAATATAAGAACAACAGCACACTGCATGAATGAGTGATCACATTATTTCCCTCCTGTTGTTTAGTCAGTCTGAGGTTTGTGGAGAAAGAACCTAAAGAGAAGTCGAGTGTCACAACCAAAACACAGACTGGAAACAGTATTGCAAGTGTGTGTGCATATTTGTGTGTTATCACTCCACTGGACCCACACACACACACACACACACACAAAGTGGCACACACCGTAGGTAAATGCAATCCGCTCCCCTTCATGGTTTGTTTACGTAGCCGCTGTCCCCAAACAGCTAGCATTAGCATTAATGAGCTAAAGAACAAAGGCAGTGAATGGGTCGACGTTAGCATTCGCTCAACTGCCTTTTATTGGTACAAGCTCAAAGTCAGCTGAGGTGGAGTCATTAGCACTTCATTTACAACTCTTTAAAAGGGCCAACTTTGCTTTTTGATGTTTGACAGAGGCTTCATTTTATCCCTTTTCTTTAGAAATAGTAAATTTTGCAAGACACAGCAGCTGAGAGTCTCCGTCAGGCCCCAGGTGATGTTAAAAACAACCGCTATCAAAGGCTGATTATTCAACGACTCAAGTCTTCTGTAAGTTGCATTTGAAAAGGCAGCTTAATACTGACGTGTGAGAGAGAGTAAGAGATAATAAGAGTATAATATCAAACATTACTAAACAAACATTTTCCATTTTCTCACCTCCAGGAGTCTCATTTACTTTATTTGTATAGTCTCTGAATACAAACAGGAGCTGGAAGTGTGACATTGTGCTTTACAGTTGTGTTGTCAGCCTTTGGTGTTTTTCTTATGGAAGAAGAAAAGGTTCATTTTTTAACGTCACAATAAGGATTATTTCTTCATGGATGCAAAATTTGAGGTTGGAACGGTAAAATCTAATCATAGATGAGTTGACTTTTAAAATGTTGGCATACTGACAAAGATGTCTGCAGTTATTACACACGTGCACATAAAAGTGTTGAAAGTTGTCAAATTCATGGACTCCTACGTCCCTTTCTTCATTTCCTAAAAACTAATATAACTAACTAATATATTATATTTTGGTGTTCCAGTAACAAGCACAAGATGTAGTTGAGGTTGTGAAGCTCTCTACAGAGAATCCCAAAAACCCTCAAACAGAGACTAAAATGATTTACATTAAATCTGAATCGTGAGATTTGCATGTGATTACATCAATACGTTGAATTAAAAATGACGTCAACAGCCCTTTAAATAAGTTTCTTCCAAAATAACATGAATCAACTTTCTGTAACAGGTAAAAATCTGCTTTTTTCAATACAATAGGAAGCTCCTGAAGGATAGAAAGTCAATTAAATTAAAGGATAACGCAATGATAAACATTTTAAATAAGATAAGATAAACATATTTATCTATCTATCTATCTATCTATCTATCTATCTATCTATCTATCTATCTATCTATCTATCCTCCATACAGTTCTGTACATTTATCTTGTTTGATTTTATTTTCCATGAATTTTATTTTACTTTTATTCTTATCTCTACTTTCTATATTTAGCTAGAGAGTTTATTGTTTACTGTTTATTGTTTACTTTTTATTTTTAGCTAAGAGTTTATTGTTTATCTTATATCTTATACTGTATTTTTTTATACCTCTTTTATTTTCTATACAAGTGCTTTGTAAGCTACTGGAAATCCAATTTCCTTGAGGGAGTCATCCCAAAGGGATCAATAAAGAGAAGTCTAAGTCTAAGTCTAAGTCTTTAATAGAGTGGATCCTATGTGCGTTTGTTTACTGATGAAACTGAGGAAATGATGTGTCAGCTGAGTGACAATGAACTAACGTTTGTCGAGTGAATTAGCACATGCTAATAGAGCTCCATTCACTTACAGTGGGGTTTGTCAGGGGTTGTTAGGACACTGACACACCGAGAGCTAATGTTGATTTTCTTAGCCTTGCCCTAGCACTGTCAGTCCGTGTAATGAGGAGAAACTGTACCAAATGAGTAAAATCCACACAGCTGAACGGCCAGTGAGCTGTCTCTGATGCCATTTCAACATCAGCTTACTGTAACAGCCGCTTATTATGCCCGATGAGAGTCAAAGGTACCAAACACACTGCAAAACATACAGGCAACCACAGACGCTCAGCCACGGCCCAGCTGACTGTCGGCTCTGTGGAAGCAGTACAGAAATACTTGATTATTTCTGCTTCTTATCTCCTGAAGATAGCTGTTGGGAAGATTAGTGGGAGAGAAGAGCTGAGTGAGCTCATTAGAGCAAATGATCTCACCTGCAGCCAATCAGGAGTTTGTCAGTGACTCCAGGAAAGGTGATGAAAGGGGGACAGCAAGGCCTCCAGACTACATCTTAATGCGCAAGAAAAACTCAGATTATGGCAGGAAATCAGAGAATAAATGGAAGGGAAAATCACATGTTTACGTGGAACTTGTCAGTGTGTGTTTTATAATTTAACAATGTGTGGATGTGACCACTGTGCTGTGGAAACTGTGGAAACTGAGACTTTGTCTACAAAGAAATCTAATATTAAAAAGTTTTCCTGTGAAAGGTTAGGTTTATCGAATCCCCTGCCTGATTTCTAAAAAAGAACAGGTTTGTCATTTATATTGGCAGCAAACCCAGGTTAATTACTACCCTCGCTTCACCCTCCCCTTCCAAGTGCAAAGGAAAGGCTATGGTGGCTGTGAAACATGTAAAATACACAAACAGCACTATCTAGAACCAGAGTGGGGTTTGTCCTTTCGGGTCTCTAGATTTAAAAAGCTTAAGCTAACAAAAAAAAAATTCTCAGGTGATTTAACATCTATATTACGTCAATAGATCCTCCTAAATATTATATATTGGACCTTTAAAGTTTGCTGTATTACAAGTGTAATGTGTGTGTGTGTGTGTTTATTTCTGTGGAGTGTTTATCTGCATATATTCGTGTGTGTGTGTGTGTGTGTGTGTGTGTGTGTGTGTGTGTGTCTCAGACAGCGAGAGCCTGTCCTCAGACTATGAGCAGCTTACAGGTTGGGGGAGTTTTGGGGTGCGTCGTGTTTGCCGAGAAAACTCATCAGGCTAATTCTTAACCAGTTTAATCCACTGGTCTAATTCCAGTGTCTGAGACAGTGAACTGGCCTCAGCAGATTATAAAGGAGGAGAGCGGGACTCGCCAAAACAAAGACGACTCTCTCTGTTACTGTCGAAAGAAGGCGCGGGTATAGAGCCGGGACAGATAGACGGGACGGTCTCAGTCTAAGACCCCTCGATGCTCCAGCGTTCACTACAATGCATACGGTGTTGCAAAACTAAAAAACAAACTGAAAACTATGGTTTTTGAAGAGCCTTAAAAATGACAAAATAATGGGTGAGGAAAGTAAATTTATTCTGAAACACTTAAAAGTCTCTGCAGATTTTCACATTTTCAAATCAAAAAGTTGACTGGGAAATCCTTCGATATCTCACTTTATGAACCCATTTAAAACTCAAAGCTGCTGATTGTGTTCAATTTGGAATTATTAATGATGTGGAGAAAAGTACACACGATTTCCCCATCAGCCTTTCCTGCTCTACCTCTTCTACATCTTCGCTGTAATCTTGGTCACACTGTTAAAGTCTTTTTTAAAGTTTTCATAGTGAACTCACAGGAAAATCAGACCGCAGCCCAAATCCTCCACCCTGCCCAAAATCCCCCACTCTGTCGATTCAGTCAAACAGCTAAACGCACAGACGCAGCGAACTCCACCTAAAAAGTCCTTTGCAGCGATTTGCTTCCTCAAACACAACACGATGAAGACATGGACGGGAGTTCCCCTGCTTTATTTAGTTAGTGAATTCAAGTTTATCTGACTTTAATCCACTGAAGTCTGAGGTCTTTTCTCATTGTTTTTCTATTCGCTGGATCAGTCTTTGTTTACAATGCACTTTAACGTCTTACACATAATGCACAGTGTTATTTTTATTTTATTTTAGTGCAGTCAGCTAAAACTATAGCCTGTTTGTACTGGGTATAATGACTTACCAAAAATAATGAAATGGAATTTGAACTTAATCCAGGTCTCTAGGTTTTTTTTCTACATATGACACAAACAAAAAAGATTGTGATGAAGACCGTGAGATGCAGCTAAAAACCTTGAGTTTCCTTTTTTTTTGTGTCAATTGAATGGGTTGTCTCTGACAACGACGGCTCTTAACCACAATCAAGCACTGATAAAAGCAGCTTTAATAGAGGCTTTAAAATACAGTAACTGTAATTTCATGTTATCAATAGTATCGTAACTCATATAGTGCCTCACATTATGCAGAGTGAGAAGTAAACATTTTATTGGACCAAACAGTGGCAGAAAGTTTGTTTATTATTCATTTTCACCTGCAAATGAATAATCATATTAGCAATTAGAAACCACTGACAGATATTGGAGAGGGGAAGTAAGATTAGCCTTGTATGGCACACACACAAACCCCCCCCCCACACACACACACTTAGGGGGGGAAGGATTATTGCGTCTGTTTCGGCTGCAAAAGCATGTGGGACACGTCACCGAGCTCTGCAGGCCGTCCCTCTGTTCCCTGCCGATGATTAACTCAGTTCAGCTAATTAACACACACACACACACACACACACACACACACACACACACACACACACACACACACACACATAAAGTGGTTAACTCCACTAGTGTTGTGGGGAATGACACGCTTCCTTCTAAACATCCTGAATTTTCCTTTCAGTTCAGTGAAACCTTGTTAGCTTAAAGAGGCTTTGATTGAGGAACACACACATTTTGTAGCCTACATTACAGCGTTTTGAGCCTCGGTGGTACTTTTTCACTTTTTCTACAGCCGTTTGATGGATCTTCCTAACAGGAAACATTGGCTTTGTGGAGCCTGAATTTGCAGGAAATTTGAACTCATTTATAAAATAAATACACCATCTTTTCATCACTATACCACAAACAAATGTGGCCCATGGGGACACAACCAGGTTTTTTTTTTAGAATAACTGAAACCCTGAGAAAATTCCTTTACCTCATTCAAAATAACCTTGAAGGAAACTGCAGTTTGGTTTCATTCCTATCAGTTATGATAACATTCTGCTCATCAAGATAACTGCTGAATGACATTACAGCCTCTGTTTTTCTGCTGTCGCCACTTTCTCAGATCTCAGCAAGTAACTTAAAGAGTGAGATGTTATCATAACTGACAGGAAAGATGGACAAAACTATGGTAATAACATCCAGATTGCAGAAATACTCAATTTACCTATAAAAAGAAATCTTGATAGGTGCAGTAGAAACGTCTATATAATTTAAAAAGTGTATTATTTGTATAAACATAGGGTCATTATATTTTGTAGGGTAGGATAGAAAGATTGGAGCTGTGAAAACCTTTTGCCACAAGACTCTTTTGAATCTAAAGGGTTTAACTGACCATTAAGGAATTCATACATACAAACACACACACATTGTGCCCCGCTCACAGTCACCCCGCCTTACCCCCTGTGTGGCGGCTGCAGGCCCAGATTTGAAAGGGATTTGTTTGACCTGAGGAGGTGTTGGCAGGGGGGGTCACTGTGTGTGTGCGTGTGTGTGTGTGTGTTTGGGGGAAGACTCAGACAGACAGTAAAACATATGTCGCTCCCAGGGAGGGGCCATCTTGCTAATTTAGCCATGGCGGTGCTGCACTGCGCCAGTCAATAGTTTGGATCGTCCACACCCTGAAAACCTACAAACCTGCTGCTTTACAGCTCGCCAGAGGCACGGCGGCAATATGGAGGGGAGGAGGACCCCCGAGTGTGTGTGTGTAAATTCTCCCTCCGAGGCAAAGAGGACTGTAGGAGGTGTCGCCCTTCTGCCTGTCTGTCTGCATGTCTCACATTCCAGTTTCTAAGTTTCTCTGTTTTAATATTTTATGGTGGAGAGTGACAGGAAGAGTGAGAGAGACAGGATGGAGGGTGTGAGACAGATTTGAGCCTGTGAATAGGTCACATCATCCTCTTTAGGAAGAGAGGCTGAAACATCATCAAGTAAATAGAATTAGTTTCTTATTTTCGTACTTTTGTCCTCAGATTGTTCCTCAGATTGTACCCAGGTTTGGGTATGTGATTACAGAGATCATTACAGCAACACAAACAGTCTCAGAGATACTCAGACAGGATTTAAATAAATCCCTAGTTCAACCGTATTATCTAAAGTAGAGAAAATGATGGTAATCGTACCCGAAATTCTATTATAATCAACCTTTGCATTGAAAAACTGTTTGTCCAGCAGTGTTATTATCACAGGAATACTGTTTTCCTTGAACACATTTTCCTAGTTCTGCTTTCAGCGCAAAACATCAGTGTCGTTGTCATTTAAATAGTATTAGGACATGGTTTGCACTTAAACCACGACATCTGTCAACAAATGATAAAAAGTGATGAAGAAGAAAATCAACAAGCACTAAACCTCCAGTAGCAACCTGGTCTCACTCCCAAGTCCTCCCGAAATATGACGCTGTATGTATCCCTCTAGTGTCATTTCTGGATGCGGTTGCCATCAAAGTCAGGTGATGTAGTATAAAGACATATTAAGTCTTCATAGGGAGGTGGTGTGATGGAAGGATGGCTTAAAAAAAAGCAGGTTTGTAACTAAAATTGAGACTTTTAAAAATCATTGATGAGAATCATTGATGTTTAAATGTCCACATGACCCATGCTGTTCTCTCCACAGCCTGTAAAAGCTCCCCACCTCCCTCCACTCCTCTGCTTTCACCTGAAGAAAGGATCTCAGCCGCTCCCTTCCTTTTGTTTCTCTACCTCCATCTGTTTTCCTGTAAATTTAAGAACACACATTTACTTCTGAATATGCTTCATTAGTTTGATGTGTCTCACTAAATCAGATTGTTCATCTCTTGTGTTTCTGCTGTCCCCGTCTCCTCTTCCTTTTTTATACAGATTTCATTTCATTTCCATCTGTACTCTGTTAATCTTTGTTTCTCATAACTTTCTATTCTCTCTTTCTCTCTCTCTCACTTCTCAGTGATGGATGGATGAGGCGACAGATTGGTCTTGGCCCCTGGAGGGGAAATGGGGGATGCCTCCTTTCCCCTCCAGGGGCCAAGGCCTACACACACACACACACACACACACACACACACACACACACACACACACACAGTCCCTAAATACCTGACCTGGATTAAACTGGGTTAAAGGGGAAACTTCTGCTGTTGTCAGGTGGACACATGTTTCTACAGAAGTGCTTATGGGAAGTCTACACTACACATCCCAGAAATCACCTGTCATTCAAGCAGCGTGGGCGGGACTGAATACCTTCATTCTTCTCACTCCTGGTGTTCATTTCTTCTATCCTTTAGCCATGCTGGTCATAGCTGTATATTCTAAATACCCAGCACTGTTCAATCAATCTATCAAAGTAGTAATTCATTAGTTGTTTCCCTAAAAATGTGTTATATGGCTAATTCACATTCTTGCCACAAATATGCAAACTACTGCGAGCAAATCCAGCACAGAACCTCTTCTAAAATCACAATTTGACACTTCTTTCTTTCTATTTCTGTACGTATTAGACAAAGGAGAATTAACATGTTCATTAGTGAGCTTTTAAGGTGCTGGTAGGCAGATTTTACTTTCTGACAGAGCTGAACTGTTTCCTTACATAATGTTTATTCATGATGACTGTAATTTACATATTTAAAACTTCAACAATATTAACATGTTATTCTTTCAAGTGCTTTCATCACCAGAGTTTAAAATAGTTGTGACTTTTACTTTCATATCTCATTCTGTCAGCATCATTTTTATCATCTAAATATGGAATCTGACATTTGGGAATTCGAACCCTTTTGTATTTTCACCATGGCTAATTTTAGAAAAAGCCTTTCTCTGTCAACACGCTGTGCTTTACTGACTCAGGTTCCCGTGAGTCTGAGTCACAGAACGGTCATCTACCTGTACAGGTGACACGCACTTTGAAACGGGGGTTTTCCCTGGCTGCCAACACACTGTCAATTTAAAAGGTCCAGGACATCAGAGATCAAAGAGCGAGACGAAAGGGGGCGGGATCCCATGGCTCCATCAGGTTGCCGTAGGAGACAGTCCCTGAGGAAATGTCGCTGGCGGCAGCCCTGTCGTCAGGGCATAAATTACAGGCTTGATGGTCAGGTAACTATCACCTGGTCTGGCTCACTCTCTCTGTCTTTGTTTTTGGTCTGGTTTTCTGTCTCTTGACTGTCTCCTTCCTCTTTCTCTTCATCTCTTCTCTTTTTAACAAACACTGGTTTTGTACTGGAAAGTCTCGTAGATTTATTCTTTTCCATTCTAAGATGTAAAGTAAGACCCACTAGAAGAAAAATAACACATTTTACAGGTCCTCTTTTACTGCATGAATGAGTTTGTTGTAATTATTTTGTCAAAAATCATTTATATTGTGTGTGTGTGTGTGTGTGTGTGTATATATATATACTACCAATAGTATGTGGTGACAATTAAGGAAAAACAGCATACACCAGAAGCGAGGAGGATGTTCTAGCAGCAGATTGAAGCCTATGTGTTTGGAATGACATGATTTCTTGTCTCTTACCTGTCGTCCCCTCCCTTCCTGACTGGGGAGGTTTCAGAAGTGTTTTGAAGTGTTTTGGAGGCGTGACATGAGCGTAAAAACCCATGCCTGTCAAAAATCCTGCGAGAAAGTGAGGTCCCGCCCCTCCCTCATTTTCTCTCCTTCTCGTGCACACACTTTGGGATCTGAAGGTATTTTACTGCAGGTGTGGTTCATTTGCTGGTTCTTCAATCAAAGAGCAGATGGTGAACTGAACTGCGAGAACATCTCAGACTTTAGACAGCCAGTGGTATTACAATGTTACGTGAACACAACTTAAGTAGTAAAATATTTAATACCGCAGTGTAAAAATACTCTAAGTCTTAGATTTGAAAAATAACAGAAAGCACTGATTTCCTTTCAAATGACATGTAATTGTTGACAATTACAAAGATGGTGTTCTTTACCTTCTGCTTTATACTGTAGCATCCCCTTTATCATTCTATCTGAAGGAAATGCACCACAGGGAGTGGCAGGCTCAGGAAAAACTAAAATTTTCCTCTCACCAAACACCAAGTAAAGTTCCAGTCACACTGTTGCTCAATATTCTTCAAATGTCGCATTAGTCACTGGTATTTACACAGGTTTGATGGGTTACACTCATGTTGTCACAGCACTTGAATCCTAATCTTTCCCTTATTCTCTTGAATTTCCCCTCAAGTAGCTTCAATGTGGGACGGTGTTTTTAAACCCAGTATGCTGTATACTGGACAAGTATCACTATGCATGTTTTGCTGATTCTTGTACTTTTGTCTTAAATGTGGTGTATCTGTATTCACAGTGTGAGAGACACTGTGAGAAAAGTGGTGTTTACATAAACCAGAGAGTTTCTAAGGAAGTCTTGTATTTGAGGATACATTCTCCCTCTTTTATCTCTGTATCACTTCCTCTTTTTCTTTCTGTTTATATATCAGTTCTCATCTTTATTGCTGTCTCTTTCTCTCTTATATACTTTCTTTGTGCTTTCTTTTCTCGCCTCTCCATCACTTTCTACTCTCTTTATTTCACATTTCTCTTGGTTTTGACGCTACAGGACATGTTTAATGTTTTATCTCAAATAAACAGTCATCATGTGTCTTTACATTATCTGTGGGTCTTTTAAACATACATTTAGAAGACCATAAAGGGCAGGTTCACAGTGTTTTGAATCTATCATAAAGCGATGCTAACATGGCAATATATACATTAACATTGCCAGGCAGCTGCTTGCAAGATCACAAAATCATGAAATCATGTGGGGGGTGCAGTAAGGGGACTCCCATAGAGGTTAGCCTAGATGCTGCTAGGATCAGTTATATCAGAACTGGAGAGTATTTCTTTATTGAAACAAGAGCAAAGAACGGCACCGAAGGTATTTGTCAAATAGATGTTTCCGGTCTTCTCCCGACTGGCTTTGTTAAGAGTTTGACTACGCCATATGGTTTGTTGATCTCATAGGTTGAAGTTCGCCTGTGATAGGTGGTGCTAGACCAATGGTTCATCCAATCCTGCATAAGAAAGTGCCTGCCCTTTTCCAAACAGCTCCCAATAACAGTTCTATGTAACAAACCATCTGTCAGGTTAGATGTACATTAGAAGCATTACAGTGCTGGAAGACAAAATCTACAGTGTTCTGTGCAACCTTACATTCAAGTTCAGACAAAGCTAATTTGAAGCATCAGCAGTCTTAATTGGAGAAATCAAGTGGATATCTTCCAAAGAGAAATCTTTTAGGACACAATTTCCTCTTTGTGTTTCAAATTAACATGAATGAATGATCCCTGGTGGCCAAATTCTGTCTAATCAGCCCAATAATTCCAATTTGTGTCTCCGCCTTTGGGTCTGACGATATGTAGATCTTTGTCATTCCTCTATTATGCAAACTCCTTCTCAACCTCTCTCCTTTCTCTTTCTTTTAGCATCTAATTTTTTCTATTTCTTTCTTCATGTGCCTTTCTCCCTCTTTCTGCCACCTGTCCTTTTTTCTCTCGCTCTCTCCTTTTCACTTTCCGTCATTCGTCCTCCACCTTCCTCCTCCTTCCCTTTTCTTTTGCTGTCCTTCCCCACGTTCTCCTTCATTCCTCCTCTTTTTCCTTCTCCACTTTTCTATCTTTTTTCTCTCTCTGAGTTGACAGCTTGTCTCTCGGGAAAGGAGGGATTTTCTAACGCTAATCGGAAAAACGCGGACTACAATCAAAGCCACACACACACACACACACACACACACACACATCTGTCACAGAGGCAGTTAATAAGTCAAGATGTTGACACTGCTCAGGGCCACAGAACAGCTCCTGTGGGGAACAGTGCTTGTGATTGTGTGTAATCAATCCTAGAAAGACACATTATGTTATCTATAAAGTCTAACACGCTATTGGAGGGGTCTTCTTGGTAAACTTAAGAGCTAGATAAAAAAGGCAAAGCGAGTGTCATGCGGAAGGAAGACATGCTGAAGAAGTGTCTGAAACACACTTTATGCTTTACCCTGCATAAAGATGACCTAACCTCAAACTGAAGTGCATACCCTTTTGGTTATTTAGCCTATCCTCACTTTCATAAATTAGATGTACAGCAAAATAGAAACAACTATCAGTGTAGAGCAACAGCAACACCAGCCAACCTCCACAGTGCTGTAAAACGTTGTTTTTCTTATCCTGAAAATAACAGTCTCTGGCATAAAACATGCAGTGACATGTCATAAGCAAGCAAATAAAGGGAGTAAATGTTTGGGTTTAAAAGGGTTGAAATCTATTAATAGTAACAGAAAGTAGAAAGGATTTTACAGACAAAACAGCTGTTAATACGGCCTCATAAGATCGGGCTAAATGCGAAGTTCCCGAACAACATCAGATAAATCTAAGAGAGACGGAACACATTTTTCAGATTTTTCTTAAATTGTTGCTTTTGTTCTTGTTCTATGGGTGGAAAGTAGACACTGCTTTGTTTTGAGGGGCATCAAGCCATAAAGGTTGGGAACTACTGGACTAAATGGCCTCAAAGCGCTCAATTAGTTGATTTACTGCATTCAAGACATTCAGCAGAGCGTCTGCATCTTCAGATCTTTGTTTGAGAACTTTAAAAAGCAGCGACTGGACTTTTCATGTAAAACCAGTCCAGGCCAAACTCAAGGCCAGACTCCAGTCCCGGTTTACAGGGTGACCTCTGACCCCTGAGGCCAGAGAGGAAGTGCTTAGTAAACAGGAGGGGGGATGGGAGGACAGTAGATAGTATCTTAGGCTGATTCAATCACAGCACCGTGGGAAACACATTCTCACACACACAAACAGCCACTGCGCCTTCAGGACAACAACACAGGAAGGAGCGTCTAAGTGGCTGTTTCCATGGAAACGACGACCGCCGCCCGAACCCTAACCCTGAGTGTATGTGAACTTTTACCCCAGAGGACTTGTGTGCATGTTGTGTGTGTACACTCCACGGTAAGCAAACACACCCTGGAAAAGATTTCGGCTGAACTCGCTGGCCCTCCCTCAGCTCTGCATGTGGTCCAACTTGAGAAAGTGGAAGACACAAACACACTTCAAACACACACACGCTTTCTTTCATCAGCGCTCTTCAGATGACAAAACATTTCCTCGCCGTCTCCACAAGAAATTTTCCGACCTCCTCTCTGCGATGATGGATGTGGCCGTAGAGCCGGTTGGCGCTGTGTGTCGGGAGTGTTTTCAGGGTTTTTATGCGCTCTGTGTTTGGACTGTGGCCTCTTGTTAACGTCCCTCTGGCTACAAACACACTGACATGTGATTTATGAAAATGAGCCATGGAGGAAACTTAGCAGGATAAATCAAACGCTCCCGACCTGTACAGTGTGTCTTTCACTCGGTGTGTGTATTTGGAAAAGAGAGAGATGGTAAAAGACAAGACACTAATAAAAAGAGACACAGAGGGAAAGTGTGTGAGATTGATGGGCTTTTTTCTCTTTTGATGTTCTTTAATGCAACATCCAACAACAAAGAGGCTATAAATCCACATGAGGATGGGATTAAAAGTAAAGTGGTTCAGAAATATTACCCATGTCCCCAAACCTGGTTTGTATTTGACCAACAAGTTCCCAAGAAGTTCTGGGTATTTAATCAAATTGATCACTAACAATCTAGTTCTGCAGAAACTAGTTCTGCTGCTATTACTCTTCAAAAAGAAACGTGCAAACAATCAAAAACAATTCCTCTAATCCATGCAATATATCAATTCATGCAGAGTTGAGCCTAAAAGTATCATAATATTCATTATTTATCATATTTGAAATGTAAAAAGTTATTGAGTGCTACGTTTCTGTTTTGTTTTTTGATTTTCTTAACTGCCGCTACAACCCAAAAATGTTCCTGTAAGCTTGAAATAAATTAATGAACTGATTAAATGCAGGCGTTCCATTGAGAAGCAGAAGAAGAAAAAATCAAATACATTAACAAAATAATGCTGATACTTCATTGTGTATTAATCACTCGAACAGAAAACTACAATTTTCTTATTTTTATGTTTGTGCTCATTTAAATGAAAATCCCAATGAGATTAAATCAACATTTTCCATGTTTTTACCCTGTGTTCCCACGTTTATTGTTCTTATCTTAATATGATATTCTTCAAGTATTTATATTAAAAGTCCATGACTGGGTGGCATATACATCATTTCATCCAATAACATTTTATTCAGGGTAATTAAGTAAATTAATGAATGTTTACTGTGAAATAAAGCATTTTGGGTCATTTTATAGATTCAGTCATCACCTGCAATATGCTTTGCAACTGTGCTATGCTAGCTTATTGTTGTTGAAATGTAATTTCAGAGGTGTGTATCACTGGATGAGATGATTCCTACTGTCTGCTTTACCTATGAAAACACAAGGATTCAGTGGGCTGGATGGGATGTGAAATATCAAAGTAGGTAAGTTAACCAACTATACGTTCACTGAAATATATTGCCTGAATTTAAGATGGACAGGAATATTTCTGTCTTGGGGAACTGCAATAACCCACTGCTTCAGGGACTTTTACAGTAGGTCTAAACATGACAGTGTGATTTCTTTATTTCCAGTAATTTCCATAAATACCATATTTTTATCTGCTTGTTTTTTTATTTTTTTTTATTCTAACTGCCTGATTCTAATTTATGTGAATTCCAATCTTTATTACATATGATTCCGTATGATGACAAAATACATCTAAATTTCTAAACTGCATTCTAAAGAAGAATGCTCATTGCCTTATAGGAGCAGATAATCATATTTTCTAAATCTTTGATATCACAGCCGGATAGAGAAGGTTCTTGTCAACTTTGTAAAAAGTAGACACAGTATTGAGAACATTTAGAAAACCGATCACTGCCAGGATGTTTTGCTTCCCACGCAAGCGACCGATGGTATGCGCCTGATTTCGTTTTGTGGAACAGTTAGTTTGACCTTGTGCAATGAGAGGACTGACTCTGACTTTTGCCTTCAGGGTTTTGTTGATATTTCTCTGTGAAGCAACTGATTATGTTTCCGTCATGTTTAATCATATATGGTTTTATATATTTTCAACAGAAAAGCAATCTGCTTGAAGTGGAAGTTGGAGACAAGAGGCGCTCCAGCCCACAAAAGAGGCAAGTTAACGGCTCATAAATGTATTCTCATTATTTATTTATTTTACTATTAAATGGATCTTGTATGCTGTTGTATGTATTCTTATAATTGATCTGTATCTGTCAGGCTTTACAGATACACGCTCACACTTTTTGTCATAATTGTCTAATATTTGTCCAAATATTTCACGTTATAATTGTGTTTCCTAAAACAAATTCCAAGTCCAAATTAATTGGCATTTAGGGAATTTGGACTGCAGTACACAGTTGAATAATCCTCTGTATTTTCTCTTTATTACCAGTGTCACTATTAAGGAGGACCCAATTAAAGACCCTGTGGTCCCCGACACTCCAGCCACCACTGCCACCCCTTTTTCAGCCCCAACTGAGGCTCCAAAAAGGAAGGATAAAAAGACTTCCTGGTGGCGTAAGTGGTGTCCTAAGAAGGTATGTTTATCAAAGCTGAATATTGCAAGTAAAACCACTGGAAAAAATGTTGCATTAATCTGTTTCTGTCTTAGTTGTGTTTAACTGGTTTTATGTTTTTATACTCATCAGAAAACCAAACAGTTGACTCCTGAAAAAGAAGATGTGGCTGAAGAGACAAACCTCCCATCTTCTCCTTCAGAAAGAAGGTAAGAGATTATTTTGGATTCAATATATTATATTGGTGCTCATTTTATGTTGGATTAATCACTGTGATTGGACCATACAGTAAAATAACATCTGTGTTTCCCTTTATCACCAGTGTGGACTACAATGTTGTGTCTGAGGGTGGAGAAGCTGTCCCGGAGGCTTCGTCCACCCCGGACCCTCAGGTCTCAGCTGGAACTGAGCTGAACCCTGAGGAAGAAGACGTGGCAGAGGACACAAACCTGCTGTCTTCTGCCACAGAGGAGAGGTATGAGATTCTTTTACTGTCTATAACATGTCCATTTTACTTGTAATAGACTATTTTTACAATTGTATATGTGTACTTTAACTTAATTATATGATCTGAATACTTTGTGTACCACTGACTTACAGCTTTGTGTTGAGTTTGAATTCAATCTGAAATATTATCATAACTGTGACTGGATTATACAATGCAATTACATCCGTGTTTCCCTTTGTCACCAGTGTCGACTACACGGCCCAGTCTGAGGGTGAAGAAGCTGTCCAGGATACTTCGTCCACCCCGGACCGTCAGGTCTCAGCTGGAACTGAGCTGAACCCTGAGGAAGAAGACGTGGCAGAGGACACAAACCTGCTGTCTTCTGCCACAGAGGAGAGGTATGAGATTCTTTTACTGTCTATAACATGTCAATCTTACTTGTAATAGACTATTTTTACAATTGTATATGTCTACTTTAACTTAATTAAAGGATCTGAATACTTTGTCTACCACCGACTTACAGCTTTGTGTTGAGTTTGAGTTAAATCTGAAATATTTTCATAACTGTGACTGGACCATAAAATGCAATAACATCTGTGTTTCCCTTTATCACCAGTGTCGACACCATCCTGAGATCTGAGGATGGAGAAGCTGTCCAGGAGCCTTCGTCCACCCCAGACCCTCAGGTCTCTGCTACAACTGAGCTGAACTCTGAAGAAGAAGACGTGGCAGAAGACCTGTCGTCTTTTGCCACAGAGGAGAGGTATGATATTATTTTACTGTCTATTACATCTCTTCTAACTAATTATACTCTACTAATCCTTAATTCAGTATTTCACAAAAAACACAAATTAAAATATATGCAGATTTTTGTGGTAGAATTTCTTATTCTTTCCTACCCCTTTAATCATTTCATAACTGTGACTGGACCATACAATGCAATAACATCTGTGTTTCCCTTTATCACCAGTGTCGACACCATCCTGGGATCTAAGGATGGAGAAGCTGTCCAGGAGGCTTCGTCCACCCCAGACCCTCAGGTCTCAGCTGGAACTGAGCTGCAGCCTAAAGAAGAAGAGGTGGCAGAGGACACAAACCTGCGGTCTTCAACCACAGAGGAGAGGTATGAGATTATTTTTCTGTCTATTACACCTCTTATAACCAATTATATTCTACTAATCCTCAATGAAGTATTTCACAAAAAAACAAAGAGGAGGGAAGAGTCCAGAAAGTTTCAAAAAAATGAATGCAGATTTTGTAGCAGAGATTTTTATTGTTTCCTACCCCTTTAATCATCTCAAGACCCCTTAGATTTATCTTGTGACCCCATATGAGGGGCTCAACCCCTATGTTGGGATAATATTTCTGTAGTTTTAGCAAGCATGATTTTGAATTTAACAATTTTACTTGTAACAAACTATTCTTACAATTGTATATGTGTACTTTAACTTAATTAAAGGATCTGAATACTTTGTGTACCACTGACTTACAGCTTTGTGTTGAGTTGAGTTCAATCTGAAATATTTTCATAACAGTGACAGGACCATACAATGCAAAAACATTTGTGTTTCCCTTTATCACCAGAGTCGACAACACCGTTGAGTCTGAGGGTGGAGAAGCTGTCCAGGAGGCTTCGTCCACCCCGGACCGTCAGGTCTCAGCTGGAAATGAGCTGAACCCTGAAGAAGAAGACATGGCAGAGGACACAAACCTGCCATCTTCTGCCACAGAGGAGAGGTATGAGATTCTTTTACTGTCTATAACATGTCCATTTTACTTGTAATAGACTATTTTTACAATTCTATATGTGTACTTTAACTTAATTAAAGGATCTAAATACTTTGTCTACCACCGACTTACAGCTTTGTGTTGAGTTTGAGTTCAATCTGAAATATTTTCATAACTGTGACTGGACCATAAAATGCAATAACGTCAGTGTTTCCCTTTATTGCCAGTGTCGACACCATCCTGAGATCTGAGGATGGAGAAGCTGTCCAGGAGCCTTCGTCCACCCCAGACCCTCAGGTCTCAGCTACAACTGAGCTGAACCCTGAAGAAGAAGACGTGGCAGAAGACCTGTCGTCTTTTGCCACAGAGGAGAGGTATGATATTATTTTACTGTCTATTACATCTCTTCTAACTAATTATACTCTACTAATCCTTAATTCAGTATTTCACAAAAAACACAAATTAAAATATATGCAGATTTTTGTGGTAGAATTTCTTATTCTTTCCTACCCCTTTAATCATTTCATAACTGTGACTGGACCATACAATGCAATAACATCTGTGTTTCCCTTTATCACCAGTGTCGACACCATCCTGGGATCTGAGGATGGAGAAGCTGTCCAGGAGCCTTCGTCCACCCCAGACCCTCAGGTCTCAGCTACAACTGAGCTGAACCCTGAAGAAGACGTGGCAGAGGACACAAACCTGCTGTCTTCTGCCACAGAGGAGAGGTATGAGATTCTTTAACTGTCTATTACACCTCTTCAAATCAATTATATTTTACTTAATATCAATTGATAGAAGACTTTACATAACTCAATATCTATGGTTCACCTAAAAAGTAGATTGTGGACGACTTAGATCACAATCTCACTCTAAAATTGACCTATGTTGGAAACCACTGGGCTAAACTACCTAACTGTGTACTGAATAGTTAAAACTAGCTTCACCATTCTTTTTACTGTGTGTTGTTCCCCCCTTGGATCCATCACTGTGACTGGACTTTACAGTAGAATAACATCTGTGTTTCCCTTTATCACCAGTTTTGACAACGTCCAGGATTCTGAGGGTGGATTAGTTGTTGTCCAGGAAGCTTCATCCACCCCTGACACTCCAGTCTCCGTTGTTTCTGAGACTAAAAAGAAAAAGAAGAGACCTTGGTGGCGTCGGTGGTTTTGGCCTCGCCGCAAGGTATGTTCCACAGGGCTGAATGTTGCGAGTGTTAGAAGCTGTTACAACTCTTACAGAACCACGTAGATTCTGCATGTTAATATAAGCGTCACTCATGTAGTTTATTTTGCTGGATTTAACTGTTTTTCCATACGTACATCAAACAGAAACAGAAGTCAGCATCTCCTGTTGAGACAGATGGAGAAGAGAGAAGCCCTTCGTCTGAGGTCACAACCATCAAGGCTGACATAGATGTGATCAGTGACCTCCCCCCTGCCGCACCTGTATCCAGGCGAGGACGCGGCGGGAGTCAAAGCGGCGACTCGGCCATTGATCTGCTTGCGTCAATTCAAGATCTGTTGCCATCAACCAGCAACACTGGACAGATCTCCAGAGAGGAGCTAGTCTGCCTAGGGTAAGCACTTGCAGAGAGACTCAAATACACACACTGAATGTTCTTGTAGTGTTTTTGAAGAAAAGTCTGACTTTTGTCTTGTTGTGTTTAAGGTTCCCCAACCTAGCACAGACGTGTTATATGAATTCCACCCTGCAAGGCCTTCTGACACTGCGTCCATTTGTTCTGGAGGTACACAGCCAGCAGCAGGTTTGGAGTTCTGTACCTACCTCTCAACTCATCAGGTGAAGTACCTTTACACTCACTCACACAGATAACACTTAGGTTTCTTTGCTAACTCTGCAGGTCAACATGAATGAACAAAATCTAAAAATATGTATCTTTCTTTTGTCTTGCGTCTTTTGCTTTTGCTCTTTCCAGTGGGTTTGTGGATGTCAGAGTCTGCCGCTTCTCCAGTAATGAAAGGGAGAAGAGAGGTGTCCTGTTTGCCTTTAAACAGACTGTTGCTGAGTTTAACTCAGAGTTTAAAGACGACAGTCAGAAGGTTAGTACGCTTTTCATTTACACACACAGCTGATCTTCACTGAACTATTTTTAGTCAAATGTCCACCTTCTAAAACTCTTTGTTTTATATGTTTCTGTGCAGGACGCCCATGAGTTCCTCAGCTGTGTTCTGGACAGGCTGAGGTCTCTGTCTCTGCATCTGGATGCGGCGGCAGTTGACATGGGCATGAGCTACACCTGCCCTGTCAACGCTCACATTGCTTTTCAGATGCTGAGCACCAGGACCTGCAAGGGGTATGTATACACAGCCACACACTGTTTAATTCTTATAGTGTAGAGCAGATACACCAAGAATATTTCCCTAAATTGGGCCACAAGCCAAAAGCAAACACCTATTGTATTGTTAAGATGCAAAATAGCATTAGGATCCCAAGTTTCCTTGATTGACTGACTTCCTGTGCAAAAGTGTAACTCTGCCCACCATGCTAATGAAAATAATAATTAGGGGTCCTACAAGCATGGTGGGCCAACAACTGGTGTAGCAATTCCCATGTTGCAAATGTTTAAGTTGAATTGTCCCTTTATTATGCAGATGTGGTATGCAATCCATGAGGGAGGAGGATTATATAAACCTCTCCCTGGACCTGGTGCCTGGAGGCTCTGTGAGTGAGTTCCTTCAGGAGTACCTGAAAGTAAGTGTCACATCTATTCATATGTATTTGCTCAGAGAACACTCCATTCTCACACTCAAACAAAAGTTGTGAGTTTGTGCGAATATGTTTGTCAAAGTGATTTTGATATGATCCATGAGAAGGTTGAAACTAAAAACTGCCTCTTGCTTCTCTTCCCCACTGCAGCAACGCCACTTGGACTACAGATGCGAGTGCGGTGCTGAGGAGTCGCTGCAGCAGTCCTCCTTTTTGACTCATCCCAAGTGAGTAATATTATCCATCACTACAGTGCAGTCAGCACAGTCACACTTTGCCAACTTCTGTCTTCCAATGTAAACTCGTGATCTGACTCTCCATCTCTTCCTCCTCCACCGATTTGCTGTCCACAGTGTACTGATCCTGCAGCTGCAGCGATTCAGGTTCACCAAGTCTTTCAACCTGGAGAAAATGAACAGCCCTGTTGTCCTACCAAAGGAGCTAGTGGTGATTGCCGAATCCAGCACCGCCAAACAGGTAAAGATAATGTTAATTTAAAAAACACAGGTCCAGGAACCAGCCTGTCAACTATACAGTCAAACTGAATGTGTCTGCACATGGCACTAATTGTTGGTACCTATGTTCTTTTCTAGACTCACTACTCTCTCGTGAGCGTCGTCAGCCATTTGGGCTCCACAGCTCATTCTGGTAAGTGTTGCGTTGCGTTTGGCAGCCCTACATGTTTAAAATTAGTTTTTTGAGGTTTAAGAGCCGACTGCCTCTTCAGATACCGTTAACAAATGTCCTCTCCTTTCAGGTCACTACATTTGTGATGGCGCTCACAGACAGCTGGAGCCGGGTGACATGACAGTTCGTTGGCTGACTTACAACGACAGTGCGGTCAGTGAGACAGCCATCGATTCTGTCTGTCACCTGCGACAAAGAACTGCCTACCTGCTGTTCTATGAGAGGCAGCTTTAGAGGACCAGAGGACCAATGACAGGATCTGCGAAAAGACCAACTACAAGACCAATGACAGGGCCAAAAACGGCGCAGGAAAGCAGCACCTGCGACCACTACAACACATGTTTTTTGCTGCTTTTATGAAAATTATCTAAAATTTATCAAAATTAAAATTAAAATTAAAATGTCTCAAATATTTACTCAATGTGGCTTACCCACCCATTTTATATAAGTTACCAACCTGGTCTCTTCAATGTAAAAGATAACAGAAATTTAATTACATCAGTTAAGTTAACGTAATTTAGATTGTGAAGGAACTTAAATATTTTATTTTTTTGTTAGAATGCTGTCTCCTGAGTAAAATTCACATAACTTATGTCCGTTTGTTTCCCTCTCAGCAGGGAACAAGTCTTGAAGTCTGGAAGGTGGACCTGAACAGCAAGCAGACGAAACAGTAATTCATATGCAGCTATCGAAGCAAGAAGGGACAATTAGCCTAGCTCCACTCAACTTTAAACAACTTTAAGGATGTACAATTCAAACTGGTCGAGGCAGATGGCCACCCACCTCGAGCCGGGATCTGCTCTAGGTTTTTGCCTCTTAAAAGGAAGTTTTTATATATATATTATTACGGGAGTATTATCTATTATGTTTTTTTTATATTAACATTTTTCTGAGATCACTTATTTTATCATTTTATATAAATAAAATTTGATTAAAATTAATTGTTTTGATAGTTTTATGTTGTAAATAAAAAAAAGGTGATGTTGAAAAACCACAATTATCAAATGTTGTTTATTAACAAAAATGGTTATGAAAAACGGCAAGAATGAATTCTGGAAAGTTTATTTAGTTTAGTAAAAGTTATTTTAAAAAATTATTATGTTATATATATATATGTGTATATATATACTAACCTTTAATTTATATAATAATATGTGTGAGATTTTAAAGATGACTATAGCAGCAAACAAATATTTTTTTGTGGTATTTTGTGGTAGTTTGTGGTATATATATATATGATGAAATAATGAATGAGCAGTTGCAACTCAGTGAGGTAAACTGAAGATGGTCAACTCAGAGCACACAACGGCAATGTGGTCCAGATATGGCCCAAATGTAGGGGTTGGGCTATTGTGGGTTGTTGTTAAGGAATTTAATGGGTTAGAGGATTAGAGTTTGGATCTCAAAATGACAGAAATGTTTACATTTCCAAAAGAACAGGTCAATATTTTATATATATTTCATATACCGGTAATATAATTTCTTGCTACCCTTTATCTCGATATCTAACAGCAAGTGGTAAGGGAGGTGTGGATGGAGGTTGAAAGTCCTCCATAGCTCCACAATACTACATATTCTCCAGGAACTCATTCTCATTAAGCCAAGACACCTAACGATGCTCTAACCACCAATTTACTGTGGTCTTTAATTAGGCATTCCATGCTTTTAAAGGTTTGCAATTGAAGGTTTCCTGTTAAAAAATAGTCTCCAAGCAAATAACTTTCTCACACTTGACTACCACCACAGTCATCTTCACTAATCGTGACTAGTAAACTAAATTTGATGTATAAAAGTTCCTCTTCAGCAAAATCTACAAACTATATTTCTTCAAGGTTTTGAACAAGATCCACTCAACACTCGTTTGCTCCTCAGAGGGTTAAACAACTTTGTCTTCCAGATCATTTGTTTCTGACATTTTGATGAGTGATAAACACAAGAGACAGATGCGTCTCACATTGATTTGTTGTGTTTCATCAAAGGCTCCACATGCAGTTCACTGTGTTCATTAAGGACTGGACCGACATAAAACAAATGACTTTCTGTATTTGGAAAGTAAAGTTCGTTGCACTTCATACTGCAATTGGAGCACACTCCTTATTCATAAACAACATCTCACACACGTATTTCACTTGAATCCTCAAATGTTTCCTGTACTGTCCTCTTTTGTAATTATTATTTTTACATTGCCTGAAGAGCCATAACCCTTCTCGACCCTCCTCGATTTCATCTGAAAAGCACTCTGTTGAACTGAATGTTAACACAGTTCTTACATAAGAGAAGCAGAGAATTTATGAAGTGATTAACCCGACAGTGACCAGTTCCAGCTGGGAGAAAGGCCAGCCGATGCACTTCCTCTTCAACCCAGTATGGATCAGACCAACCAACCATGATCTGCTTAACCTGGAAGATCTCGAGGAACCCAATACTTAGGGGCCTCCACAAGCCTATATGTTGATGTGTGTGTACAAATGCATAGTTTGTCTACGGGAGTGTTTGTGTGTGTGTGTGTCTTCCATGTAAAGATGCTGAAAGTCGCCCTGACCTTGCAGGGTTAAGGCTCTGGTTTGGGTATTAGCAGGTTAATATCGCCCTAAAGGTTGAGAAGAGTGACCTCAGTCACCCGATGAACTGTCCCAAGAACTCGCTGACCCTTCCTCCGCCAGATTACACTGGGTGGGTGGAGGGGTGGGGGTGAAGAGGCGGTAGATGATGACCTTCGGCCGGTTTTATAATCTCCACACGTTTCAAAGTATGCATTATGCAATGTGCCATGAGTGTAAAGGTTGATGACTTGATGGTAGATGGTTTTTTTTACACTTAAGTCATTCATAATGATGCATTCTGTCATAAATCACAAAATTGTAAAGAAGTGACAGGATAAGACAAAAAAAAGAAGATTAGCTCTAAGCTAACTTTGGTATAATACATCAAATGACAGCATACATTATGTTTAATGTAGTTTGTGGTCCAGTACAAATAAAATAAAACACACTACAATATGAAGTAATTTTCCATGTTTTTAGAGAAATAAGATTACAATGTAGAGCGCAATGGAGCTATGTGGCATATTTTTTATGGGTCAGTCAAAAGTTTACTTTTATTTACATTTTCAAACAAAATCAGAGATTTCCAGAGCAAACGCAGACGTAATATATATAAAGCAAAATGTGTCCAAACACTGAAAATCCTCCAATGGGTGAGGTTAGAAGACAGCAACAGGGGGATGATCCCTTGTCAAGGGCGTCTCCCAAGGGTCTCAGTGGGCAGGTGGGGGACCTGGGCTCAGGGGACGAACTCAACGAACTCAACGAACTCTGCGTGACTTATAAATCGTCCTCCGGGCAGAGAGAGCGAACACGAAGCAGCAACAACTCTCGATTGGTGTGTTTTTATTGGTAAAGCCGGTGTGATCGCTTTACGCTTTACTGCCGGCTTTTGGGCTTTCTGACACTTTCTGTCACCGTGGGTGAAGGTGAACTCTCTCTTACACACACACACACAACCATATATACACACACAAACACAGACCCGTTGATGTGCACGTGTGGTCTGAGGGTCCCATATGTGACCGATTGGTAGGAACTGAGGAGTATTTAGACGATGAACTCCCTGCAGATTATTCCTTGTGTCAATGTGTAAGTGTGTGTGTGTGTGTGTGTGTGGGGGGGTGTATTTGTGTGTGTCAGCCCATATTTGTTTGCTTAATGTTTATGTGCTTTTTGAATTCAGGTCGTATGTTCACTCTAATGCGTGTGATATCTTTTGTCCATTTTTGTCAATGTGTGAATGTGTTTACCTTTCCATTTGTGCGTGTGTGTGTGTGTGTGTGTGTGTGTGTGTCTGTGCGCGCCCGTGTGTGTGTCCAGCAGGTTTAATCAGAGAAGGCCTTGTCCAGGATAAATTTGTGGCCCCCGGCCTCCTAATTCATCCTCGGCCTGCTGGCCTTGGGCCACTAATGAAACCCACCAAGGTTAACCAGCTACCACACACACACACACACACACACACACACTGCACATCTTCATCTCATCCTTCCTCCTCCCGCTCTCTTTCCTCTCAGTTTCTCTTCACATCACTCCTGTTTTCTTTATCTTTTTCCACTCCTTCAGCCTCCAAGGTGGTCATCTCTTCCTTCAATGGAAAGTCTTGACACTGAATCCACTTTTTTCAGTTAGGAAATGACATGGGCCTTAATGATATGGTACTAACAATGGCAGTTGCCTTTTTCCAGAGAAAATCTGATTAATGCTACTCTCATTCACTTCTGGCATTAAACTTATAGGGGTGTACCCTTCTCAGAAATTTGTCATATCATTGCCCATTATTACTGTTAAACATTTCACTATTTTTTCCTTTTTTCCAGTTCAGTGCCACACTTAATTCCCATGTTAGCCTGAGTCACATGATTTACATGTGCTGTCAGCAGACCAGTATGAGAGACGCCCTGTGGTGGCTGTGGAATTATATGACTGAAATTTACAAGCAGGATGTACAAACTATTCGGAAATCTGATTCAGATCAGAGGGCGACATTAATGCCAGAGAAAGTAAAAGTGTCCACGCGCCACGGAGCTTCTCTCCTGCTGGGCTCCAGTCAACACGCAGGGAATCACGTATAAGGTTTTCAGAATTTATAATTTGGCCCAACAGCTCTCATAATTGCATGATTTTTGCTGGGGATGTTTTGGTTACTAGTTCGATGGTGAAATCACTTGAAACACACTGCTCATCGTGGCTGGTAAAAGAGCCTCAAACACATCATTTTCATTACCACTGAACCAAATGGAAGTTAGACAGCGTGCTTCGTGTGTACTTACAGAAGGTCAGCTGAGTAGGCGGAGAGAAATGTAAACAAAAAGAAAAGCAACAGCAGGGGAGGAAAAGATCTGAGATAGTAGGAAGGAAAGTGAAACAGAAGCAGAGAAGGACAAAGACAAAGAGGGATGGACGCAAGGGAGAGACAGAATGAAAGAAAGATGGAGAGCGAGAGAGAAAGTCCAGGATGAAAAAGGGGACACGGGGGTGAGAGCTCTGAGCGAGCGAGGAATAAAGACAGTAAAAGAGAGAGAGAAAGAGGGGAAGATTTCCCAAGGGGGTGGTGGAGGGGGGGAGGGGCAGCTGGCTTCTAAGTACAATACACACACACACACACACACAGTCCTCATTAATTAGACTTCATTAGCGACTGTCGGATGAGACTAATCAGGGTGTGTTGTTGTCGGAGATTGAGGGAAGCCGTGTACGTGTATGTGTGTGTGTACGTGTGTGTGTGTGTGTGTATGTGTGTGTGTGTATGTGTGTGTGTGATTTACTGGCGGGGCTCAGCTGAGTCCGTGGAGTGATCAGAGCCCCAATCAGACCCCATAACGCGCACACACACACACACACACACACACACTCATCTGGTCAGCCAGTGTAATCTGTCATCCGTTTACATGCTACAGGTTGCCAGTTCAACAGCAGGTTATGTGTGTGTGTGTGTGTGTGTGTGTGTGTGTGTGTGTGTGTGTGTGTGTGTGTTTGTGCGTTTGTGTGTGTGTGTGTGTGTGTGTGTGTGTGTGTGTGCGACCTTGGGTAAATGACAGCTCCAATACAGATGACACACATATCATCCCAGCTGCTAAACACTAACCCTCACCAGGTAATATGTGTGTGCAAAACCCAACATGATGGATTTACAGCCACACGTGCACACTGGGTACATTGTGTATGTGCAGGTGGAGGAATAACTGTTACATTACATGACTGATCAACTTGTGTATGTTTCTCATTTTCCCTTTTCTGTCTCTGTTATGCAAACAATAAATGCATGATCAAAAAAACATGTGGTAGTACGTTACTTCGTTGCCTTCATCAGTCTTAAATTGAAGGCTTTCTGTCATTCAGACAGAGGACAGGACAGGACATTTACAGAAAGACACACAATATGTGTCAGCTTGTGCACAGGGAGCAGTTTCACAGCTGAAAACCACAAAGAGTATGAAAATATTACGGTATCAAGGAAGAAGAGTGTTTTCTCTCACAGGCTTGTTCTAAAGCCATAAATCATGACGTCTCTCACAGTGAATGCCATTATAAATGTTCATCAGCCAATTGATACTAAATTCTAGGAAAGTGTTTGGCACCAGTTTAGCAAGACTAACCTAGTCTAAACAACAGTCAAATAATATATTGCACTGTTTAGTCAGCCACAGTTGCTCATGGCTAACCCCGTTGGTGTCTCCGGTAAGCTGCGCCTCGTGGAATTTGGGAGTGTGTCCTGTTTTGTCGTTGTTCAGTAGTTGTTCTTGCTCAGCTGTGATTGGATCGTCGAGGGGAAAGAGGTGGGGCCAACGAGCTAACAACATGACCAAATAAAAGATGCTAACTCCACCTACCATTCTGATACATCTGCTAATCGCCATCTGAGGTTCTGACTGAGGCTCAAACATGAAGGCAGGCCCAAGTTTAAGCAGAATCTGTCCAATGTTTGGTGGAATACTAATGCTAGCCATCCTGATGCTCTTTCACCGGTCAACCGAGCAAGCAGTGGTGGTGGGTGGGACATTCATAGATCTTCTTTTGCTTTTTAAAGTGAGAAAACCCTGTTCAACAAAATATCATAGTAGAAACCTGTCTGGAGGGGAACTTTAAAGATTTCATTTCCTCTCTTTTTTTCGCTGTAATGCAGCATTTATGCCATTTAGACACACACATTTGTGTATACTCACACATTATCGGTGAGGGAGACAACACACGCAAATACACACACTCAAGTTTTTTGCTGACACAGATGCGGTTTTGTCAGTTGTCTTGTCGGCCCGCTCAGATCTTCAGCCTTCCATCGAGAGCTGAATGCCACAGTGGACACACACATAAATAGCCATACACACACACTCTCTTTCACTTCTCACAAATTAACACACACACACACACACACACACACAAAAGATATAACAGGCTCTTTTTACAAACACACAAAGGCAGCTCATCCTCGCCACGCTCCAGGAGTGACAGATCGATTCCCAGGACACAGCTGCTGCTCAGACAGGTGTGTGTGTGTGTGTGTGTGTGTGTGTGTGTGTGTCTTCTTCCTTTTACACTTAAAAAGAAAGACAAGAACTCAGAGAATTTTCTCTCCCTCTCTCCTCCTCTCTTCTTCTGTCCCTTCTCCCTTTCAGTCTCTCTCTCCCCAAAGATTTTCTCTCTTTGTTTCCAGAAGTCTGCTCCTTATGTAATTATTGTTCATATTCAAAACTCTAGATCACATCTTTTTCTTTGCTACTCCTTAATATATAAAGAAAAAGGCAATTCTTATTTACTTTACTACTAGTATTTGGTTTGAATATATTTTACAGTGTATTCGCAATTTCTTTGCAGATGTTCTTTTGAACTGATTTGTAAATCTTCACTGTGTATTAGTAACAGAACTTTGCTGTGAGATTCAAAATTCTTTACAAAGCATGCAGCATGGGCTTTGTGGGTTAATATGTAACATATTATTGAAAAACATTATTAGATATAACAGTACATTTGACTATATTTAGCAAGTTGAAATGTTCAAAATGACTGAACATTAAGATTCTGTCAAGATGGTAATTTCATAATCAACAGATGTTGCCTGACAAAGAAAACATATAGGACCAATGACTGATTAGTTTCTTTGGTCTTTAAAGGAGAGCTTGAAGTAGTACCACACCGCCCACACCTGCCCCCCCTCCCTTCACCTTGACTTGTGTATTCAGTTGCAGTCTTTTACTGCCTGTAAAAGCAGTATGAGGACCACTGTCAACTTTGACCCCTGCTACAGGGCAGGAATAGAGACACATTCAGAGGTCGCACACACCCTGTCCTTTGTCTTACTGTGTCGTGTGTGTGTGTGTGTGTGTTTGTGTGCATTCATGCATATTAATGTGTTACATAAAAGTGTAGAGTAGCGGTAAAACGCACATTTAAACAACAATTAAACACAATTTGAATCATTATTGAAGTCACTTACCAAAGCAAAAGGGTAGAAAATATGCTTGTTCCAGTTGATCAATATAAAACCATAATTTATATCATTGTAAACTGATAATCTATGGGTGTTAGAGAGGTAGTTTGGAGATGTCACCTTGAACTCGGAGGACTTCTGAAGGACATCATACACATGATGATTATGACAGCTAATAGGCTAAAGCATATTTGAAAATAATAAATGACAGATAATGAAAATAATCAGTAGTTGCAGTCCTAGAGAGACACTCACAAACTGACATCAGCATTGAAATGAGCTTTAATAGAAGTTGAACTCTGTGATTCTGTTAGGGTTAGGGTTGGGGGTAGGTTTCCAGCAAACAATAGGGCCCCCAGCTCACTGTTGGAAAAAAATTGTAAGTTAAGGTAACGTTTTAAGTTATTGCTTTATACTACCCACTTACTTTATTATTTGTAACTAGTGAAACTAGCATCTCTAAGGAAATGTGTTCTGTATAGAACTACAGAAAAAAATTGTTTTTCTAAACCCTTAAAGTGTAATTCCACTATTTTTAAAGCTTCTTACATATTTTTGGGCCTAAGAATGTCAAAGCCATCAGACTCCTTTAAATAATGTTGTCGGACACTGTCAGCGGCAAAGAAAAGTGTTAATGTTAATATGTTCTTCTTAACATTTTTAAAAGGTCTGAAATACTAAAGGTACATATCTGATATCCACAAACACGGTTGAGGATATATGCTGAGTTCTGGTTCACTTTGCTGTGGTCACTGTGTGTGTGTGTGTGTGTGTGTGTGTGTGTGTGAGTCAGTGAGTCGTGTGTGTGAAGTGAAGGTGCTTTGGTGCTAAGCAGAGAACAGGCGGGTGTGAAAGTCGATCTGCACTGTGGCTATCAAGAGAGAGAGGGAGGGAGAGAGAGAGAGAGAAGACTGAAAATCGACAGCTTTCACTGCTGCCACCACGGTGTGTGTGTGTGTGTGTGTGTGTGTGTGTGTGTGTGTGTGTGTGTGTGTGTGTGTGTGTGTGGTAAAAGAGCAGCTATAAAAAGACTAGAGTTACTGAACACAAGGTGGGGTGAAAAAGAGGAGAAAGAACAACAATAGCTGATACTCACTCACACACACACTCTGGGATGCACTCTGACCCCATCAGCTGCCGCCGCGCTTGCTTTGGGCTTCGTGCCGCGCGACAGGTGAGCAAGCTAACTGACTGCCGCCTGGGATAGCTGGAACGCCTTGCATTTCACACACACACTCACACACCGACAAAGAGGGTTAAAAGCATTCATATGTACATACATACACAGGCACAAGGTCAGGGCCAGGTCGGGGCCGAAACAAACACACACACACACACACACCACTCCTTGCATTCCTACAAATGGCAGTTGTGTAATTAAAAGGCTCGCACCTCTTTGTCACTCTCACTGTGACACACACACTGATCCCCCATGTTAGCCTGTGGAGAACATCATAGGAATACACATAAATGATTAATGTTATAAAAGATATTTTGCTCTTTATCTGTTTATTTCTTGTAAAGCACTGTGTGACATTTGGTTTAGAAAGTTGCCAAACAGAAGCTTTACTTGAGTGCATGTGGACTTTAGTCAAATGGTAACACAGAAATCTTCTTAAGTGGGTGTTCAGAACAAAAATAGCTGGTTTGGTGGTTCTTTCAGGTACAGGTGAGACATGGAATACAATCCAGGAAATACAATTTTGGATCCATTTTGTATTTGTATCTATTTGTCCTTGTACGGTCCACTCTCAGTGTATGTGCGCTGGTGGCTACAAGTTTCTATATCACACTTGAATAAGTTGCATACTGGACCAGGTTTGACGCCCATACTATTTGTGATGTCACAAATCATGGCCATAGGCCCCGCCCCTTAAAATCTGATTTTCAGTGAGCACAGAGAAACTTTCCACTTTCAGCAGATGAATGTGAAAACATTCTTCTAGTGTTAAACTCTGCACGGACATCATTCTGCACAGAGAAGCTCAAACATCTAACTGTAGGAACAAGAAGCGAGACCGATTTATGAGTAACTTTAAATATAACCTAGACAATTGTTCTTTTAATTTCCTTTCTCTCACCCAACCACGTTTTCATCTTCCAGGAACGCTCTTGAGGTGATACATTAAGTGAGCAGGCTATCTGTCCAGGAAACCACATGAAAAAACAAAGTTAGGCCTGTTAACACCTGGTTGAAGAAAGCTTCGCTGTTGAGCTTTCGATAGACTGTGTTTACCTGAACAGACGTGCTATTTAAAGGTCTGATTACTGCTCGATACAGTGACGCGACACATGATGTTTAAACATGGTGTTATTAGGGATTAAGTCAGACAGTATGATGGCATTTTATTCTTTCATTCTACTGTGCACACACACACACACACACACACACACACACACACACACACAGAGACAACAGGGTTTTGGCAGCGCTCCAGTGAATACTACAGCCCGGTGTAATGAATAAATGACAGATAACATTACAGAGGAAAAGTTCCTGGAACAATACCAAATGGACTGTGCGTGTGGTGTAAAGGTCACTCAGGGTTTACACTGTCTTTCCTAAACCTGTTTCATGTGGAAAAAGGAGGGCGAAAACATGGAAATGAGCGATCACGAAACTAAAAAGGACAAATGCTCAAACAGAACAAGGTTTTTTTGGTTTTCCATTTAAATATCCAAGTTTCCAGTTCCAGCATATTTACCAAAATCCCAAATTTAACCTCAGATGGTGGGTAAAGGCAGTGTTGGGACATCTGACCTGATAATTGTGCCTCTAAAGGTTTCATAAAAAAAAAACATCTTTGTGGCAGAGCTGGAAAGGTTTGGAGGAGAAGGCAAAGTCAAGTCTTCTTAAGCAAATTCCAAGTCAAGATGCACGTTGTTCAGGTCTCTGTATGCTGACCATTACATGGCATTTGATTAATATTATATATTATTATTTGTTTGTTTCGGATTTAATATTTCCAAGTCTTTAGGGAATCAAGCTTTACTTTTGGAATTTAAGTCTGACTCAAGGACAATTCTCAAGTCTCCAGTTCACTTTGAGGTTGTAGTGGGGTTTTTATGTGCTTCCCCATGAACCAGGACAGGACTAAGTTGTTTACAATCTGGCTCTCTTGTAATTTTGCCCATCACTCTTATTTTTCTAAGGACTTTTAATTCACCCTGATATCTAAGCATGAGACAACATCCATACAAGAATCAAACAGCTGTGATTTTGGATGCCTTCATCAGGAGGTTGTATTTTCAACCTCAGAGGTCGAGTACACAGTATTCTTGGTGTTCACATGGTTTAAGTAGAAACGGATATCGTCTTGTTCCCTTTTCAGAGAGGGTGACTGATTTTGTTAATGCCAGGAAAAAGAGAAGCAATGAATAAAAAAACATTTAAAATGTAACTTTCATGAGAACTTAATGAGAACTCGTGAATAGGGGACCAGCAGAACATGTCCACTTAGTAAGTCAGTGGATGCTCAAATGGAGTCTTCTAGTAAACATGATAAACAAGACTCCACTTGAAGGCACCAGGAACCATTAGGGCTGCTTATGTTAAGAAAACTGCTGCAGCTCTAAAGTAGTGAAGCAGGAGAAGTTATTTTGGGCAGCCAGGCTCCAAGAATAAAAGTTAATTTTCTTCACATACAATGTTAGGTAACATAGTTGGAGGACTTTTTGGGGAGTTTGACCTCCTTTGAATAAAGGATCTAAGGATGGAGGGTGTCATATGCTGTACAGGTTTTAAATGCATTTTACTTTGGTTTATTTAAAAGAAATTCACTTGATTCTAAGATTTATATGGACATGAAACTCTCCTGGTTGAATCATCAATACAAAAGATGAACAAATGTGTATGAAGATATCTGGTTCTTTGATGATATGTCAAAGGTACAAGCTTGTGGACATAAAAACAAGAGTAGAAAAGTCTACTATGTCTCCCAAGGATCATTTAAGTCATAAATATCTGATCACTGAGCTATAAATTCTACTGATTCTGGGTCTGTTTCTGGGGTTAATTCAGCAACTCTTATTTACACCTCAGCTGGCATCTTTGCCACAATAACGGCTACTGAGGCTCATAGTTAGTGTTTAGTATTTAGTGCCATTTGCTATATGAAACTGACAAAAGCATTGGCCTCTAAATGGAAATAATAAAAACTAATGGCCAAAGAAAAATCCAGGAGACTCTGAAGTCTATATGTTGAGGAACATTGAGAATGTCATTAAACAAAAAGTCACAGTAGGAGGAAAATACTTGAAAATACTCGAACGAGCAGCTCCTCCCACTTTAACTCTCTATTCAAGTCTCTTAAGTGATAAAAAATGAAATATTTGAGTTTTGTGTTTTCCTCCCCTCAGGACGGTGTGTCAAGATGGGTGAGGCTGTGAAGGTCTGAGCTCATTACTACTGATAAATAACAGAGTAATAAACCAGGGAGACTGAGCAATACAGAAACACAAACACACAGTGACAGAGTGGCGTTTAAATATGGAGCCAGACACTCTGTCTCCATTCAGCTCTGTCATTTCTACTGTGTGTGTCACTCTGTTCATTACCTATGTGTGTGTGTGTGTGTGTGTGTGGGGGTGGAGGGGTTAGGGTCAGGGTGTGTCTGTGTGTGTTCTTGGTCAATCTGTGTGTTCCTCTAGTGGTGTGTGTGCAAAAGTCAATTAGAATCAATTTGTACCCTCAGCTGTTTGAGCCCCCCCTGAGACCATCTTCCCCATGACTCCGTCTGTGTGTGTGTCTGTCACCTTGTTACCTTGTTATTGCAGCGCTGGTGGGTCCCTTTGGTCACTGTGTGTGGGTCAGTTTGGCCAGAGCGTTTGTGGCGGTGGGGAGGGAGTGAATGAGGGAGACAGACTGACCTACTGAAGTCATTGGCTGGTTTCGAATTGTATGTTTAATTTGTTGTGTCACTCTCTTTTCTAGTTATGACTGTCGGTGTCACAACAGACCAGAATTCACCCACCGGGCTTCATGGATCAACTTGGTTCCAAGAAACCAAGACCTGACTTATTATATGCAGTCTAACTGGATGTGGGTAACGGTCCAGTTCTCTTGCCGAGGGTCTGTGTGTCAACATCTAAAGTTGTGTTCTGACTGAAATTAAGCAAATTTTCAACCCTGCAACTGCACAATTTGATTTGAAATCTGTGGGTGCGAATACACACTTTAAACAAACTGAGGCAGCAGTGTGAGTTGAAAATGTCTCTGCCTGAGTAAATGATTCACTCTTATCTTAGGGATCTGTGAATCCACTTCACAAATGCAGAAAACAGGAGAGAACAGGAGGTAAATAACAAAGACCTTCCTGGCTATCTACAGCGGAGATCTGCATCTTCTGTACATTGACTGGGGCAAATACACATAGACTCCACAAATAGTCATGTGAAGCTGCTTCACTAAATGCTGAAGGTCTGAGCACACCTAAATATCCAAGAGGACTCAAGTGGACTCACTTTGAGCTCTCCTAAGAGGCATCAACAGAAGATAATATGCATCTGTTTAGGTCGGACACATTTTTCTAATTATCTATTTCGGCTTTATGTCAGACGGTCTGTACTTCACATACAGAGATGAAACTGATATCTGCTACTCTTGGTAAGACAGAGAACACGTGTGCATGGCATTGTATACCTTTAATATTCCTTTAAGGTCTCTGGTAACCACTCCAATGGATGCTTTTTGTTAAAGGTCAAAGGTCACAGGCTGCCAGGTTTGCTCAACAGGGCTGTCAGGGTCGGGGAAGAAGGGTTTATGAGACTAAATCCACGTTTCTGTTGCTTGTTCCACTGTTGTGTGGGGTGGCTCATGGTGACCTGGTGACATATTTTATCAGGGTGTTGCAGAGCCAGCCCTTGGCCTCCATACTTTCTATTTCACAAACATTGTGTATGTGCAGTGTGTGTGTGTGTGTGTGTGTGTGTGTGTGTGTGTGTGTGTGTGTGTGTAAACAGTGCTCACCTTGTTCCAAGACCATAAAGCTGGTGTGTTTTATCAGTGATTGATTGCTTGGGCCCCTACTGAGGCATTAGCAGCTTCCATATCTCCAGGCCCTGACTGCTGAGAGTGTGTGTGTGTGTGTGTGTGTGTGTGTGTGTGTGTGTGTGTGTGTGTGTGTCTGTGTGTGTGCGTGTGTCTTTGTTGACGAGTTGATGACTAGTCGTGGTGGTTTGGTTGGTAGCATGACTCTGTCTTGTTTTGTCGGAAGTGTGTGTTACCTGCGCTGACAATTAAATAGCATGTGTGTCACATTCCAGGTTAAGTTTCTGTGTTTGCGTGTAAAGCTGTGTATTTTTTTGTGCATGCAACTGCGTGTGTGTGCGCACCAGTTTGTGCACTGGCATGTGCGTGTGGCTTTGTGTGTATGTCATTGCGTGTGTGCGTGTGTGTGATGCAGGTTAATGATTGCAGGGTTTGGTGTATGTGTGGCTTCCTGTGGGTTTCAACCCAGTGCTGATAGAGAGAGCGGGGGTTACATCAGGACACACACATAAACACACTCACAGCTGTTATGTAGTATAAAGTGTGTAACTGTATAGAACTGTCTCTCTGAGCGCAGGGTTCAAAAGATTTCAACCTCAAACAGACTCTGAGCTCAGACCTTCATGGCTGAGCAATCCCCTAAATCTGATACAGGAGATAATATTCTGGTTTTTCTTACTCTCAGTCAAAAACTCTCCTTGCTATTGGCTGTTTATTTTGTCCTCAGGAATGACAGAAGCATCCCTACTTGAGGGCTTTATCTGGGGTTGAGTCAGTTTGCAAGGTTTCCTTGCATAAATTCAATAAAATGGAGAAATAGGAGAAATCAAACACAGCATGCAAACAAATTCATTGTAAATTTAGAAAATATGTTTTTAAATGTGCATGTGTAGTTGCTAACTGTACTACACGAGTAATGTCATACAACAGGAATGTTTACGTGTGTCTGGAGTGAGTCGGACACACCTGTTTGTCTTGCTTTCTAGAGAAACAGTCAGCGATTAGCTCATACACACAAATACGCGTCTTTATCCTTTGTCCTTTTATATTTGAATTAGGTTTCTTTTTCATTCTTCTTTCTTTCTCACTCACTCACTCACTCACACACACACACACACACACACACACACACACACACACACGCACACACACACTCTTGTCTCCCACTGTGTGTTTCTGATCATGTGAGTGGCTGGTTAACTAAATATTAACCAGCTAAAAGACAGTCTGTCCACTGTGTCAGTATGTCCGCCACAGCAATTATTCACCGCCATGACAGTGTGTATGAGTGTTTATGTGTGTGTGTGTGTGTGTGTGTGTGTGTCGCAATAGCTGCAGTTTTCTTCTTCACATAGAGAAAATAAGACATACCTGGTTACCTGTTTTCTGAGTGTGTGTGGGTGTGTGTGTGTCACTTTTGCTTTGTGCACTGTGTAGTATTTGCACTTATCTCGTTCACGTGGGCTATCGTGAGACACATCCTGTGGCCGTGCTGCGTGTGTGTTTGTGTGTGTGTGCATGCCAGGAGGGTAATTACAGGCTCAATGCAATGCCTGGACAAATTACAGAGGATCACACACACACACACACACACACACACACACACACACACACACACACACACACACACTCCTTGTCTATTACTACCTCTCTCTCTCTTTCTCTCTCCACCCTTTCAACCTTTAGCTTAGAGCGTTGCTTAACACCGAGAGCTCAGTCAGATCAGACCATAACAAAATCCACCCCTCACACACACAGACGAACGGGGAGACACACCCCTCCTCCCGGGTTAGGAAACACTGCCATCGAAAAATATCCACCTTAACAAGTCATTTAGTCTTGTAATGACTCATAAAATCTTTCCGCTAACAAAAGTGAAACCCTGCCAACGTGAGGAGGTAAATATACCTCTCGCAGTTGTACTTTTTAATGTTTGAACAATTTAACTTGCTGTAGTTTCTCAGTCTAAGTGAAGCTGCAATGAAAAATATAACTTTAAAATAATCCACTCCTATCTCTATCCTTAAATCCACAATCTGTGTCGCTCATTTTGAACGCGATTGCTCGATGCAGTTAGGGCCAAATGATGGGTTTGCCACCGACATAATGAGCTGCATTTGACCACAGGGACTTTAAACTGAAAGTGTCATGCAGCCTTGATGACTAGCACATTGCATTGTTGTCTGCAACTGGTCAGCGATATCAGTTGTGTTTTCTTATGTTTTGCATATTTCTCGTGTAAGCAGCCCGTGATTTACTGCTGAACCGTACTTTTACTGAAACCAAACACAAAATCATTCACCGTTTCTAAAAAAAGAAACAAGCTATCGTCCCTATTTCTTGTTAGATCAGCTGTGTTCTTACAGTTTACTTACACACTTAAAACACTCACTGAGTCTAATGGGAACCAAAAGAATTGAGCTCATGAGTTCCAGTTGAAGGAAGACTCACCGTTAGCTCACGTGCTAACACAAACGCGAACCCTGTGAGCCATCACCCGAGGCTCCAGTGCTACTAAGAGGTGATCTGTTGTCTTTTAAAGTGAGAGAGTGTGGACTGTCTCCTCTATCTCTGCTCATCACAGGTCAAAGGTCAGATAAGGACTGTCTGCTGGGAAATGGAGTGGGGGAAAGGGGAGGAGGAGGCGGGGGGGGAGTCACCTGATGACAGGACAGGAGGAAGAGGAAGGCAGAGGGGAAGTAGTTAGTGTTAGCACGCTACTGGTGTTGATAGGCGTCCTCAGGAAGGTGTTTGATAAGTGAGGCTGAGAGTTACTGAGTAACTAAAACTCTGTTGGGTAAGGGGTCAATCCCCCCCCTCCATGGGGTCATGGGACTAATATTGACAGGGTGGGGGTTTGATTCCCTTTGGGGCAACTTATGCTAACATTTCAGTTGTTTTGCATAATGGCTGCAATTGCCACATGTGAAAACCTGCAAGTAAATTCAGCTACATGCTTTTTGGGATCACCTCTTTGCATATAAAATACAGAATCAGAATCAGAATTTGTTTATTGCCAAGTAGGTTTTTATGCCTACGAGGAACGTGACCTGGTGCAGTTGGTGCATAAAAATATATACATATACAAATACAAATATACAAATATTCAAATCACACAGAAATCACACAGAAAAATAAAGTACTTTCAAAAAATAAATAGATAAAGATAAGAAGAGAAAGCTGTGCAGAAGAACGTGGGTGCATTAATGTAATGCATACTTTATATACAGGGTGGGTATAAGAGTCAATGACAGTGGGTAATCCGGGCCTTGTTAAGGAGGCCAGCTGCAGACGGGAAGAAACTGTTTTTATGGCGAGACGTTTTAGTCCTGATGGACCGCAGCCTCCTGCCAGAGGGAAGTATCTCAAAGAGATTGTGACCGGGGTGGGAGGGGTCAGCCACAATCTTATACATACAATAAATACATACAAATGTCACAAGTGAGGTTAAAAAGTAAAAAAAAAAATATGTTCACACGTGTCCAGAAAGCTTTACCTTCATCAGGCTTTGCGAGTCAGGTGACGGCTGGTCTTCTGGAGGTGTCTGCACCCTGCTCCTTCACCTTTTCACCTTCTCTCTCAGCTGAATCATGCCGCATTTGTCCCGATTGATTTTCTCAGGAAGAACAACTTAGGTTTTGTCATTCAGTAAGATCTGCACTCAAAAAAACCGAGGGTCCAAGCACTTCAGGGTTCCTCACAAAAGGTCAGACCATCTTCACTATCAACAGGCCGGCTGACGAGTCTCAGCTCGTGTGGTCTCAACGTGATGTCTTTAGTGGTACTGCAGTAGAAGATCTGCTGGAGCTACATACACCAATGCATATGCATATGTATCCCCTATAGGGGAAGCACAATCAGGGATCTCTAAACCTTCATGACAGGATTCTTCAAGTAACACTCAGATTTCTCTTTGATTATTAGCGACCAGTCTTATTGGCCCTTTAACTTTCAGAGTGTGTGCTTAAACATGAGAGATGAGGTCATGTCAGGGTCCAGGAACAACAGCAGATGCAGTTTGGTGTTTGCACCACGTGACAGATAACCCAACAAACAAACTCTGCCCCAGCTCTTCTATCTCCATTACATCCTCTCTTCTCACCCTCTTTTCTCCTCCCCCGCCTTCCTCCTCTCTATTACCTGTCCCCTTCTTTCCACCACTGCAATTTCAGCATGATTAGAATTTTTTTTTTATTTCCCATTTCTAAATATTGCCAAACGTCAGGTTCATTCACTCCATTCAGTATTCTAGATTGTGCAAGAAGACAAGACTTCTAATGTTAAACCTGGAATCCCCATGTACCAAGGGTCCTTGCTGCAGAGGCCATGGGTTTGACTCCGACCTGTGACTGTGTGTCCCCCCCACTGTCACTCTTCAGCTGTCTCTGTTTTTTCTGGTTTCATTATTTATCTTATTTCCATATTTTCCTCTTTGATACAGATCAAATTGTTTAAAAAACGTATCCAATACACACAGCAGAGCCCGGCGGGGACTGGACAGAAGACTTTGAAAGCTTATTACTATCAGGTGTACCTACATTCATCAAAAGTAATCGGAACTGTTTGGACAGAAACGTAACATCATGATACTCCATACAAGTGACTACTGGCCCAAATTCAAGCACCAGACAATCCAAAATGAGACTTCGATATGAGACTAGCGATCTGGAGAATTAAACTGAAAATATAATGCAATTAAAGCTTTAAATCTTTTCTTTTCTGAAGTGAAAAACAATTTGACAAATTTCATTTAAGAAAACAACAGTATTAAGGGGAACTAAACTATCTCCTAATGTGATAAAAGCTGAAAAAAAAACACTACAGTGCTGAAGCTACTGAACAGAATCTACTGTACGACCAGATTTGAATATTGTTGGCTGCCTCCTCTCGCGGTTATGATGTACCGCGAGTCTATAAAACATGTTGCTCTTTGAAGGTATGTGCTAATAGGAGCTATTACACTCACTCTTCTCCTCCCCACCATTTTACTCACAAACACTCTCTTCCCTTCCTCCACCCCCCCTCCTTTTCTCCTTCTCTCTGTCCTTTTCTGCGTCTCTAATTAGCAGTGTGTTAAACTTGGTGAACAGCGGTCAGGAATGCCCCGACAAGCTCGTAAAAATGACATCAAACTCCACCGAGACGCCAACAAACAGGTCTAACCTCCCTGCACATACAGTGGATGAATGGATGGATGGAAGAGACGAGAAAACGAGGGGGAGGGAAAGGCAACTTCTGACAGAGAGACAGAAAATATAGAAGAATGTTTTGTGTGTAGGCCAGTATCACCTAGGCCAACTAGTTTCTGATAAAGTCAGACAAAGAGCCACTGAACAAAACTGAGCTTGTTCGAATAAAAAAGAAAAGAAAATACATTTTTATTGAAAAAGACAGAAACATTGCTGCTTATAAAATTGAAGGGAACTGAATGTTAACAACTCTTGTTATATAGTAATTACTCTCTGTTTTAAATATTTGTATTATTATATATTATTATTATATTTGTCAATGAAGACTGTAATTGTAATGTTTTTAAGAAATGAATATCTAATCAACATGTAAAAACAAGGTAAGCTATTGAATATTTCAAATAAATAAAATAAATACATTGTTTGCATCATTTAGGCTTCATTTAACTAAATCAACAGCCTCATAATTCAGAGTGACTATTTGTGAAAGTTAGCTGTGTATTAGTTGTAATATAATGTTTTAAAGTTTTAACTTCTCCTACAATTGTTAAAGTTGACTAAAAGAAGAGAGAATTACAGATATAACACTGATGTGTTTCCTATTTTATTTGATTTATTGAAGGATCTACAGAACACTTGTCCAAGAAATAACATTTTAAAGTGTGGATGCTTATTTGGTTCCAAGACAGACACAAAACATCATCTCATGTTCATCTCCTCCTTTCCTCTGTTCTTCTCCAACTTCTCCACCTCCTCATCCCTCCTTCTTTCCTTTCTTTCCTCACTCATTCATCCCTTCATTATCTCCTCCACCTCCATCTTTGATGTCTCTCCCACTGCTCTGCTTCTCTTTTCCCCTTCAACATGGCCACACAATGACTCTTTCACGAAAGAGACTGAAAGAGGAGGGCAAGAGGAGAATATACGAGTAATGAAGGGGGGCACGGAGGGAGCCTAGAAAGAGGGATGAAGGGGAGAAGGGGGATGAGGAGGAAGATGGAGAAGAAGGGGGAAAGGAG
>NW_026136707.1:1227368-1439868 GCF_905237075.1 Dicentrarchus labrax | reverse complement strand
TGCCTGTAAAAGTTCAGAGACAGCGATGCTAATGTCCTGATTAGATCTCATTTGCGGTTTTGCAAGTTTTTTGTTTGTACTAACAAATCAGCTGATACTGCGTGAGATAACAGACACCTTAAACTGTTTCGTAGGATTCTATTTGCATGTGAAGCGCTTCGGTTGTCCAATCCTTTTATGCAAAATATGTGGCTTTGGCTGAAAGTAAGCAGTTACTCGCGGCTTCACTTCTAAACCTGTTTTAACTTTTAACTGACATTAAACTGACAATTGATAACTTTATGAAGAGCCTGTCAGAATCAGGACATTTTATGATTTACAGCTCAGATTTGTTACAGGAAAGTCTGTGAAAAAAAAACGAAAGAAAAGGAAACAAAGAAAGGCTTTGGCAATGGACTCCATGAATGTGAAGCATCTTGAATACATAAGGTCCATGTGAAGAAAAGAGATACAGGATCCTTTGAGGTTTGTACACTAGTGGTGCTGATCTAACATCAGCAGGATGAAGATCATCTCCCTCGACGGGAGATAATGGTGGTGGGTTGTGCAATAGTTGGCAATTGCATTCAGGGGCCGATTGGCTCGAGCAATGTGAATTAAATTAAATATTTTTTTGATTTTATTTGTATGGCAGCAAATCATAACAGAATCTCAGAACACTTCTAATATAGAGCAGGTCAACACTGTACTCTAATTATTTACAGAGACCCAATAATTCCCACCATGAGCAAGCACTTGGCATGGGAATATAGAGAACTTGAGATCATGGGAAAGTGAAAGTGACAGAGATGATTAAAGTGGTAGGAAATAGCAAAACACAACAAAAAAACTCACAAACTGGTGATGAATTAAGGCAGAACATGTCATAAAAACCTTACTGACCTCATTAAACTCTTGCCAAAGCTTAATTATATTAAACATGATAACTAAGTATGAAAACTATTTTTTGTTTTCACTGGAACAGATTAATACAAAGCAGAGACAATAGAATGACACAACTGCTGCAACAAGTTCTCATTACAAATGTGCTGGATGTTTTCATTAAATACCAACCAAATGCCATTTGGTAATAAACAAAATATTAATTAAACTAATATAAAAGAGGCACACTTTTGTTCCTGGCTGACGTTCATTTGAGCAAATTTTTAGCCTCGTCGTGGGATTTGTTGACAGGAATAAAAAGATGTCTGGTGACAATAACAACAAATCCCATGAAAAAAACAAAACCAATGATGAATTGATTTACTAGCAAGTTTTGTGTGTGTATCCAAAGTCCGATCTCTTCTTCCTCTGTGCCACAGAGCTCCATTGTTGTCCAAAAACTATACAAAACTAAATAAATCAATGAGCCATACTGTTGCACTGGGTGATCCTTCATTACCACGAACACACACATACTGTAGTTTATTTTGATTCAGTCCCACATACACCGTCCTGCTGTACCACACACTCCAAACGTGTATTGATCCACCGCTGAAAATAGTTCCCAACAAATGCACTATTTCCCCCTGTTTGAGTAACGTTTGCTAAAACCTACAGTGAGCAGCTGTTTTAGACGTTCAAGATCAACACTGCCATATTTTTACGTTGTAATAATGCAACTGCTCTTATATTCTCCATATATTTGATCAGTTTGATTATTGATAACTTTGCTTCATGCTGTTTTCTCCATTTAACCCACACTCTGCTTCATCCTCCTCCTCCTCCTCCTCCTCCTCGTCTTTCTCCTCCTCCTCGTCCTCCTCTTCCGCTCTCCATCGGTTTTCTTCAAACTATGTGGCTTCTACTTCCGTTGTGCCCATGAGCCGAATCTTCTGATCTTTACACGAAACAGATCAGGCTCTCCCTCACACACACACACACACAGGCTGAACACGGACACACACATACACATAGACACACACACACACACACACACACACACAGGCTGAACACGGACACACACTCTTTCACCTCATCAAAGTGGTGGAAGTGTGTGTGGGACGATGGATTTGATGGAAAGGTTGGGGGGCTCGGAAGTGTTTTAGTGTTTGTGTGTGTTTGGGGGGGCGTGCACACATGGCCGTATGGACACACACGCACACACACTCGTACAGCTGGGACTTATCAGTGTTTACTCTCTCCTGTCTGACTGTACTTAAACTTTACCCTCTCTCTCTCTCTCTCTCTCTCCACTCTCTCTCCGTTCACACACACACACACACACACACACACACACACACACACAGGAACAACCACCCAGCCAGATCGAGGGAAGCCTTTATCTGAGCTTGGCGCTAAGCTGTCAATGGTTGTGTGTGTGTTGTAAGTGTGTGTGTGTGTGTTTGTGTGTGTTTAGCTTGGCAGACTGCCAGAGAAATCGGACTGAAGCCAAACTTCTCCCTGCAACAGCAGCCACGCGCCACAGCCTGCTGTGTGTGTGTGTGTGTGTGTGTGTGTGTGTGTGTGTGTGTGTGCGTGTTTGTATCTTGAGATTTATATTTCATAGTGTGTCGGTTTCTTGCTGTCGCAGGTGGGCACAACCCAGTCTGGGTTCACGTCTATATTTTCTAGTCAACTTCAGGTCTGGGTCTAAATGGCACCATTCTGGACCTGAGAACATTCTGACAATGTCAGCAACACATGCTGCTTCTTCAATCAGCCAATAAAAATGAAGCCAATAGCTGATTTGAATGCGGCTTCATGTTAGAAATTGTTTTGTGTTTTTGGCCAGAAGACAGCCATGTGGGCCAGGACCAGTCTGTTTTACAGTGGGCCTTTCTCAACAGATTTGCGTACCTTTTAGGTTCAGAAGTTAAATACATAACTGCCACTGTTCAAGTACAATTTTGGAATTTGAATGTTCTTGCTATGAGCCAGTTGGTCTTTAATCTGGGCTTGGTGGGATTCTTTCGGAGGTTCTTTATGCTAAGATTTTGAAATATTCACCTCTGAAACTCCCCCAATGCAATTTAAATTGTCATTAGGCGGCATTATGAGAGGTGAATACCACAAAACCTTGACAACTTGTGACTGGGATGAACTGATCGTGAGCAAATGGTGCTGTCAGGTTGTTTTGAGGTCAGATCCACCAGGTCCATTCAGGATTGCTTACTTTAGCTTTCTATTGATTGTGTCCATCTCCAATCTTGTCTCCTTATAATTCTGTTTCTGTACTACTAATTTCAACATAACTTAAACTAAACACAATGCCATCTGAAAAATTTTCAACAACATGATTAAAAAACATTTAAAGTTGTTGATACTGAGTGTCTCTTCAAAATGTTGACTGATCTCTTTGTTTTCCCTACAATCTCCACTCACAGCAAATACAGCTTTTACAGCACTTGGTTAACGTTAGGGGAAAGATTGTGGTCTTGGTTAAATAATCAAAAATCAACACAGACTTGAAGCACGGGACAGGATGTGTTTACTTTTTCAATATTTAACTAAAACCACGATCTGCCCCTAAACTTAGTGCTTCCTTCACAAAAACATTCCCAGTGAACATATTTGCCATTTTGGAACAAACAAAAAAAAAACAAATTAAAAGTACATAAACATAATTTGCTATGGCAACGGCTGAAAATGTCGATGCAGCCGTTGGTAGCTACTTACATTTTTATTTTAATCTATTTTTTCAGCTTTATTGCTGAAACATCACTGAATGATGTCTGCTTGGATTAGATTTTAAAATTGTTAAAATCTTGACTATATGGCAACAGTTGCTCATTTAGATGCTGCAGACGGAAGACTAGCTCCTTCAAACTCTGTTTCTGTTGTAATCTGTTAGAGGCTTTATTATATATTATTACCTATGACAGAAATAGCCAACAGTCATCGGAAAAGGATACATGGGGTTTGGATTAAAGAGCAGTGAGTTTGAAATGATCTACCCAGCCAGATCAGGCGAACAGGACCGGCCCACCACAGTGGGTTCTGTCGCCCCAAGAGGAGAGGAAGAGAGCCAGGTTAGGAGCCATGCTACGAATACCCAATACGAAATGGGACTTGGGCTGCAAATAAATCAGAGAATGTTGCCCACGTCTTTACAGAGACCTGCTCCATCAACAATCCGGATCATATATATGTTATCTAATCTAAATTGAATTATCTGTTGTTCTATGTGTGTAGAATGAAGGGAGTGTTGTACAACCTTGTGTTGTATAATGATACATTTCCTTGATTTATTTCTGGGTCATGTCAGACTGATAAAGACCCTATTGAGTGTGTGTGTGTGTGTGTGTGTGTGTGTGTGTGTGTGTGTGTGTGTGTGTGTGTGTGTGTGTGTGCAGGTATACTGTATGAACAGTGTATTGTGTGAGAGTTTAGGTGTCACCTTATATTCCTGTGATACTGTATAAGAGTGTGTGTGGCTGTGAATACTTGTCTATTTCAATACGCACACAGTTAAACAACCTGGGATGAGTTGCTTTGTGCTAAGAAGTGTCCCACTTCAGAGTCACACACACACACACAAACACACACACACACACACACACACACACACACACACACACACACACGTACATGGTGCTGTTTTGTTGCCAAATGTGTGTCACCTCCTTTCTCTTTCTTGTCCTTGAAAAGACGTGACTGTACCTGAGATAAAGAGGGTGTGTGACGCCTCTGTGCGACAGTTTATGTAAATGTATGTGTGTAACTGAAAATGTATATGAGAGAAAGTGTATACATTGTTATGGTGTTACTGAACCTGAGATGGACCAAACCATAAAAGACACTAAACCCAAATTGAATGGATCTGACAGCAACTGAATGTGTCAGTAAAGTCATTAACACTCATCATTATTAATCAATCTCGGGTTTGTTTGGGGCTCATATTGTTACTATATATGAACTTCAGCACTAGTCTTAAAAAGCCCATAATGGTCAATAACCCCAGGGTATATTATAATACACACACACATTCACTGCTTGTTGCAATAAAAGCTGAGGACGGCAACAATGAAGCAATCCAGGCAACCTTAGAGGAAAAGGCTGAAAAGAGAAGAGCAGTAAATCCATTTCACTTTTCAAGGCCAGCGGGTCACTGGGTTAGTGTTACCAGCAGTACAGCCTCTCTGCATGCTGATAAGAGATCGCAGGGAATGCATATGTCTATGTGTGTGATTGCTTTCAAAGAAACAGTGAACTGATCTCCTATCAGATCTCAATAGGAACCAGTTAAACCCTGCCCCACGGATAGCTCACACACAAACACGTACACCCACACATGAAAATACTCTTCAGTATAGTCAACATATATCTTTCATAACTTCTGTTAGGATTCCAGTTTTCAAGGTTTTTCCCCAAGAACTTCTAATTCTAACCTTCCTGTTAAACTCCATTCAGGAGATGCTGATCTTGTGACCAATTATTAATTTTTGTTATGACAATGAAGCGTCATGCTGTGATGTCCAGTCTTTGTCAATGTGACACGACTTTCACCTCTTGCTAGTTATTTTTTTGGTGGGACCCCCCAGCTTCTTTTGGCCTAATTATACAATGAAGACAAGCAGAGTCTGTTTAATTTAGATGTATTGTTATTAATTGCGTTATTAATCTGATTCCGATTTATAGCTGACAGCTGGGGGCTGTGCAGGATACAGGCTGCTGATTATTTTTTATTGATTTTTTTCTTTAAGGCGGATGGTATTAAAGTATTGAGTCTGGGTTAGGTGAGTGCCTTGAGCTTGTTTTGTCTGGCAAAGGCTTTGTCCAAGAGGAGTGGAAATGTTTTTAAATCAGCTTTTATTAAAAAGAAATATTGCATATTTTACTTTATGTGCCTGTTAAACCACAATGTCTGGCAGTGTCAGATCCTCCAGGTGGCTGTGTACATGTCATAGAAAACAATTGAAACAAATTTATGAATAAAAAGACACATTTAAAGTATGAAATGTATATTTATTTTCCGAAATGAAATACTGGCTTCCAGTTTCACAACAATTAGTCCCAAATTGTGCCAAACTACTGTGAAACCACTAGTCCCTGATCTTAAACATCACAACTGTTTTATAATATTGATACAAAGTTTCTACTTAGATCTTGTGTTTTGTTGCCTTTGTTGAGATATTAAGAAACTGAAAAAATTCTCTAAAGCTTGAATTTCTTTCACCTGCTTTTGCTTTTTGCTGCAGCTGTTGTTATATTTATGTCACTTTGTTTTCCTTCCTACAATTATGAACCTCTCAACTGGTCTGGAGTGTGATCAAACAAAAGCAAAATTAGTTTCTGTTTTGGTCAGGCTTGTCTTTACAATAAACCTTAAGAGGATGTATGTTTGAACTCTGGAGCATTCAGTTTTATTAATTTGGATAGGTTAAAAAAAAATTCCGTTCCAGGATGAGACCACAGAGCAAAGGGGTGTTCCCCCCTCCCCCCTGCTATTCATTGTTCTCAAGAGCTCAAGTATTTGAGTTGTCAGTTTCTTTATAAACTCAATGAAGTAAAGTTATGTTTTACTTTTAATATTTTACTGTATTGTAAAATAATATTAATATGTGTTGCAGAACAGTCCACCATATTGTAAAAGTCTCAGGTCACTCTAATGTAAAGGACATTCTAGTGGCTGCAACAGGAATTATGTATGCAAAAAAATCTTTGTTAATGAGTTATTTCAACACCTTTAACCCATTTAAGACTTTTCAGTGACTGTGTGTTTTGGCTAGGGTAAGAGGATGCCATCTAATTTGGCCTCAGGTCTTAAAGGTTACAGTTGTGGTCACTTTTGTGCCACGAATGGCCTCCAAGGGGCAACTTGTCCCCGGGTCATGGAGGTTATGGCACTGCTGGGCTGTTAGGGTTGATGCGAGGGTGAGGACCAAGGTTTAAACCAGGGTTAGAAAGGGACCAGGGGCTTTTAAGGGTCATCTCAACTACAGGTTTGGGGCTTAAGGTACTCATCAGCCACAGTTTATATTTAGGATGCAACAAAAGCAGAAATAAGAAGCTGTTTTTAGTGTTAGCTTGGCTTAGCTTAGCAGTTTTTTGGAGCAATGTCAGCTTGGTTCCAAATCATGTTGGTGAGATTAGAGTGATCTTGGAGAAGCTGCTTCTAGGCTACACATCTTGAAGGTTCCAGTTTTGGGTCACTTTGAGGGCCTGTGAATGCTGAGTTGGGAGTTACTGAAGAGGTCAGCATAGAGGGCTAGAGCAGCAGAGAGGGAAACGTCTACTTGACTATGGGTAATACTCTGGGTTTCATTTATACAGCCCAATATCACAAATTACAGTGTGTGCAACATACAACACCAGAAAGCGATAAGTGTGTGTGCAATGTGTGTGCAAAGAAGGGAGAGAGAGAGAGAGTGTTGTAACTGTGTTAAGCTTTTCGGAGATTGTATTGTGGCTTCCAGTTCCGAAAAAGTATGATCTTGGATGGTTGGGATTAGTTAGGGTTTGGGGTGGGATTAAAGGAGAAGGGTCCTTTGGAAAGCAAACTGGTTCTGAGTGTTGAGGTAAATAGCACTGGTAAACTCTGGGTTTGAAGTCAGGTCTTGAGGGGTTACATCACTGGTCGGTTAGAGTTTAGCTTAGATCGACTTCATGGTCAGCATTTTGCAGTTTTTGGAGTCAAACCATGAGATGAGAAGGCCTCCCGAGTCTTACATGTCTCCACTGTCTTTAGTTGTAGTAGCTTGGAGGGTTGGATTTGGGACCCAGATCTAGATTAGAGAGCAGAAGGGGCATCTAGAGATAAACTTAATTCTCAGTTTGGGGGTTAATAGCATTGGTCAGCTTTAGCTTTGAATCGAGTAGGGTTGGAGCAAGAGTTAGAGAGGACCCTAGCTGGTGCTTAGACTGTAGTTGTAGCCTTAGTCAGCATTTTTGGGTCAACCCCTGAGCTCAGAAGGACCTCTGAAAGCTACATTTATCCAAGTTTTGGGGGTTATGGTAGTGGTCATTTTGGAGGGTCAGAGCGAGGGTTGGGGCTGGGGTTAGAAAGGAGAAGGGGGCCTCTGTGGGTCATCCTGGCTCCAGGTCCAGGGGGTAATGGTAGTGGTCAGTTCCTGGGCAGAGGAGCCTCCAGGGCCCGGGGGGCTCTGCAGCGTCCAAGGGCCAGGCTGTGGCCAGGTCAGCGGGTGATGGATGAGGTTTAGGCTGCTTATGGCAGGTGCCCACCAGTCCTGACCAGTCCAGCTTAATCAGCAGAGCACTTGGACAACAGACCCCATTTAACCCCCTAATGACCGGTCACTCAATCTGGACACACACATGAACATTACAAACTTAGGAACAATTAAAGTGCTGCTTGTAGCGGCAGATAGTGTAATTAAGGTTTCACAGCTGAGTGCACTGAGCTGCTGCAGACTCTGACACGTCTGATCTAATCAATGTTTACTCTTGGTTTGGTAACAGTTAAATCCCATTAAGAGTTGTTCAAGATAAATATTTTGATTAGTCAATATGTATTGCTTTCTTTGCTATTTTGTATTTGTATCTGCATCTGATATTTAAAAATTTGTTGTTTCTGCATATAAAAATTATATAATTAATTCTAATAATTTGTGTGTGCGTGAGTTGAGTGACACTTTTGTCAGTTGAGCGTATTCAACTCCTCGCAGTGACCCACTTTCTGCCGCTCGTGGTCATTGTCTCACTTCATTCTGCTTCGTTTGGCAACAGAGTGTGTCGTGTGTCGTGCGTGTGTGTGTGTTTAAGTTTGATTTGTAGCACCTTTCAGGAAATGCTTTGCAAGCATTTATTTAAAAAAGAAGTCGAGTCAATTTTCTGGAAAGGCAGTCACGTTACCATTGACGATCACCCTATTCTTCTTATGTATGACAATTGTGCAAATTGCGTGCAAACTAATCATAAAATACCTTAAATGCTGCCCTGTGATCATGGATTTATTTTTCACACAGATCAAAACTCAGAAGAGAGACTTTCTCGGGGTACACGAGTTACACTGCTACGTAAAAATGCTGAAAGTTGGTCCAAACCTGAAATATGAGAACTTCTTTCCCTCCAAACTGAGGATGAGATAACAAGAAAGTTAAACAGTCTCTGTGTGTCTTTTCAGGACTGAGGAGACAGGAGATGTGGGGTGTCAACGATGCGTCAACAGTTTCCCTCCCTCCTCCACTTGCCCATGCTATTAGGAGCTGTGTCTGTGTGTTTAATGTGTGTGTGCTCTGGGTGATCACATTAGTGAAAGCAGAAAGTGTTAATTGGACAGTTAATATCACAGGTGTGAGTACTGATTACCATAATGTGCGACAGATAACGGTGTAAAGTTTGTGTATTGAGTGTTTCTTTTCATTTAAGAAAGCACACACACCTTCTGTGAGTCTCCAACAAATACCCTGAGCTGACTCTGCAACCAGAGAGAACACCATCATCATCGTCATCTCCCTTGTCTGTAGGAAAGATATAAAATGCTAATATATATATATACCTCACAAGGTATAAAATACTATATGTGTGTGTGTGTGTGTGTGTGTGTGTGTGTGTGTGTGTGTGTGTGTGTGTGTGTGTGTGTTTGTGTGTGTGTGTGTATACCTAAAAAAAGAAAATGTGATGATAAAGGGGAGAAAGAATAAAGAGGATAGATGGGTTAGGAGGGGAAGGAGGGGAGGGATTAAAGATTTTGTGTGAGTGGAAAGGAACCGGGAGCACAAAGTAGCACTTAACTCTTTCTGGATCCAAACACACAGCCAAGAGCTCTGGTATTACAGGAATATCATAGAAAATAACAACAACACTGCAGGTTGCAGCCAACAAAGGACGACGGCTCTAGTGCTCGGACACGGGAACAGGTGAGACCTGGCGGGAGGTCTGTGACATGGGGGGAGGAGGGAGAAATGCCTCAAGTCTGCAGTTGCTGTGATGATTTTCCACTTTTTTTAAATCAGTTTTGAACATTTTTACAGACTTACTGTTTCTTAGTTTATTGTGAATTTATAGTGGCTGTATTTTAATGTTTATTTGGCTGTAATATTCCTTATTTTATTACATTGAACACAACATGCAGGGACTTTGTGCAACTATAGGTCTTATGTTATATTACTATAGGTGGTATACTGTGTCTCTGTCCTTATAATGTCAGACATTTTGTTATAATGTCAAAAAGTTGACACACATCACTGTGTGAGTGAGTGTGGAGACAGCAGGGATCACCTTTCTGATTGAGTTAGTCCACATTTTTTAACACTGTCCTAAATTCTGACTTTTTACACATTGGTGAGATTTGATTTGAGTTTTTCTCATGAAATCTAAGAGATTCGAGACATTTAGGAAGATCTATTGGCAGAGAGTTTTCAGTGTATATTAACCTGAATATATGAATTGCTATGTTATTGTCACTTTAGAATGAGCCTTTTATATCTACAGATGCTGCACATTGTCTTGCATGGAGTCCACCATGTTGAACCAAAATGTTTCTTCAGTAGCCCACAAGGGACAAACCAAACACCTCCAGATAGGGGTGTTTGCATTTTTTCGCACGTTTTGCAGCCACCGTAGTTTCTTACACACTGGACCTTAAAAACTGATGACAGGAAAAAGGGTAAATTCACAGGAGATAAAAGGACATGGACAGTATTTTTACAGTCTATTATATTACCATAGTTACTGACATAAATTAAACTGATGATTAAATGAACACAAAATAAAAATGTTGGCATGTTTTTGCCAGGTTAATCACTGATAGATCTCATCAAGTCGATTATCAGGCCGAAAACTATCAATGATTATTTTATAATAACACTCCCATGAGAATACCACAATACTTTAAGAGCATTAAAGTGGTACAAGAGAAGATTAAAGTACAATAATGTTGCTCTAAATTTACTTTAACACTCTGTAAGGAATATTAAGAATACTTTAGGAATGTAACAGTGATATAGTGGAAGATAAAAAAACACCACAAAGAATGAAGTCACTATTAATTAGATTGTTTTTTTTCAACCACAAACACACTGTGAGTCTTTAAGTATAAGAGTTGCACTAGAGTGGTTTGTCCTCAGGCTTGTTATAATGGAAACTACCAGGACAGGGGGTAATGTGACATCAGGCATGTGTATGTGTGTGTTATCTCCACTCTGCTGTTGCATGTGGTGACTCATTGCACGTTTCCGCTGTTTACTGGAATATTGCTGGAACATGTTTATGTCCTAAAGTTTTTAATGGCTACCTGAGAGCGAGTGCGGGAAGCCTCTGGGTCCTTTTTTTTCATAGTAAAGTGCTTTATAAAAGTTGATTTATTTTTGTTTCTTAGAAGGATTCTTCAACTTGTTCATGGACTGACGCTTATTGTTGGCGGAGAGTGACGTACGCAGCAGTGAAACAGACTCACATGACTGGACTGGACTGCACTCAAACAGGAAAATGAACAACAAAAAGAAGAATTAGAAGTTGTTGTAAGCTCTGTGACTCTGTCAGAATCACTGCACAACTTTTGTTGTTTTGTTGGCCTAGTTGCATATTGTACTATCCAGATGAATCAAGATTGTTTACTGCAGATGTTCAACTGTAACTTTGTTGGACTTATGAGAAGAAAAGGGAAAAACAAATGATCATAGAGTCACTTTTATAACAAAATAACAAATGTAGTCCAATGGGTTAGGGTTAGGGGGTTAGTTAAACAGTTGTAGGCTGACATAAATGTTTACTTCTTTATGCTAAGCCAAGCTAATCGGTTGCTGGCTCTAGCTACATATTTCACATATCAATCTTTTCATCTAACTCTCAGGCAAGAAAGCGTTTAAAGGACCAGTGTGTAGGCATGTAGTGGCATCTAGGAAGTGGAAAATGTGTAGAGCCAGTGAAACATGGTGGCCGCTGTAGATGAAAACAGCTCATTCTAAGGTAACAAAACTACATTGATTCTTATTTTCAGGTGATTACACAGTAATGAAAACATACTAAGGAATATTGTATTCCATTTCTACCAATAGATCCTCCTAAATATTCCACACTTTGATACACAAAGGTCATTAGACCGGAGAGGCCAGAGGCAAACGTCCGAGGTGAAGAATGCCCAATCAGGGTGTCCAAAGCATCATGGAACGTGTCTTATATTAGAGATGGTAGAGTTTCTGTGAGGCATCTTCCACTACAGAACACTGCACAGGATAAAACAATGTGTCTCCAGCATCAGATCTGACCTTTATTGGGCTTTTATTGTGTTATTGTTATTACCTTTAGCCTTTAACTGTAGTTGGAATTTATTAGAGGATCCTATGTCAACATCATGTATACAAACATCTCTGAATGTTAGCAGACTGTTTCAGGTTTAATGTGAAATAGATTTTAATGTCAGCTCTGGACACAGTGTGTGTGTGTGTGTGTGTGTGTGTGTGTGTGTGTGTGTGTGTGTGTGTGTGTGTGTGTGTGTGTGTATGTGTGTGTTTAGTTGCCTCTTAATGAAGAGTGTGTTTGGTTGCGTGCCGAGGACACTGTGATTAGCTGTAGACACCGAGGGGGGGAGCAAATGGGGGTGGGTGACTGTCTGGTTTGGGTATTGCTCAAGTTTACCCCTGGCCTTTCTGCTACAGCCATCTGTTGAGAGAGTGTCGAGATGCATGTGTGTGTGTGTGTGTGTGTGTGTGTGTGTGTGTGTGTGTGTGTGTGTGTGTGCGTGTGCACAGCAGGGGTGGATTGGCAAGATTAGGAGAGTTGGCTACCACACCCCTCCTCCTCCATCCCCGACGCACCTCGGTCCGTTCCTTTCGAGGCCCTCGACCCTGACGCATGCCACGCGTTCACGGCTGTCCCACTCCACACACACACACACACACACACACACACACACACACACACACACACACACACACACAGAGGGGATCATGGTTGAGTCTAACCTGCCTAATTCTCTCTAATGGCTTCTCTATTCAGGGATTAACTCCCTAAATCCGCACACACACACATACACACACACACACACACACACCCACACACACACATACAGAGGGTCCGCTATGCATTGGTCTACAGTATAACCGTCATTTGGTAACACACAGTCTCTCTCACACACACACACACACACACACACACACACACACACACACACATACTCACACACAAAGGAAATGGACAATAGCTGATCTCTTCACAGTGATTTTGCGAGGCATCAAATGGCCTGTGGGCTGCAATTAAAATATTTGGGACTCAGGGGAGAGGATGGGGGGAGAGGAGGAGAGAGGGAGAGAGAAAGGAGAGGAAAGAGTTTAACACTCAGGAGAACTTTATCAGGATGAACTCCGTCTCTCTGCGTGTGTAGCCTTCTGTTTATGGGACTTTCTCTCGTCTGTCCGTGTGTGTATCTTTGTTTTAATTGGCCCAGGCGGTTTCCCAAATCCGAAGAATTTGGTGTTTTCCCGTGGAATTTTCTTTCCCCAGAATTGAAAGCTAAAAAAATCAGCTGCAGTTGATTTGTTTGAATGGGAAAGTGACACCGCATCACCAAAAACCCCCCGTCGTCTCTACAGGGCGAGACAGGAGAGTTGAACGTGGTTTGTTCTGAAGCTCCTGGCAAGCTGTGACCCGTTCACACGTGGAGCTGCAACACCGCTAACTGTATGTCACACCGAGAGACACTGAACACAGCAACTGTTCTGGTTTTTATCTGTTATCTAACTAGGTCGTCTCACTGAGATCTGCTATTCAGGAGAGACCTGAGAACAAAAAGGTTTTGAGAAAAGGCTGCATACAGGTCAGTGTCCTGTTCCAAAAAAACATAACTGCAGAATATGGCAGGTGATATAGCTTTACCATATCTGAATGGGTTAAGATGACGTGTCCTTGAGTAAAGCAGCTAGGTACATCATTCAGAAGTCAACCCTATTCCCTATAAAATACATTCTTACTGCTTTGCCAAATCTGTTTTGGAGGTGTAATTCCGGCCTGGTTTTCCTTCACTGGCACCAGTTCAGAAAGTGTGACGTTCTTATACTGAACAAGTCATATGGAGAAGGTCATGGTAGACGGTTAGAGGTACAAAGGACTTTTTGAGGTGGGGTTGTATGAGGTACTTATTCACAGTCAGTGGATGATTTTAAGGAGACGGTGGTCGGCACACAGCCAATTTGTAGAAGCAGACAGGAGTACCGGCTCAGGAGCTAAGTATGTAATGCTGTGGATGGGGGCAGCAGAAAAACATAATACAGTATATTTAGAAAATGTTCACCACTTTAGACCTGTTAATGATGTACCTGTTAATTACTGTTTCTTTCCCCAAAATAGTCTGGATGCCTTGGAGAGAGCAATAGAATTAATTTCCCCGTCGGAAAGGGTTGATGGACGGAGAGTTGTTGCGGTGAAAATATTCTAAATATAGATTATAAATTTAGACTGATACACATTTTTTAGGGTGGCGAAAAATACATTTTCCTGGTGGTTCAATACCAGTACTTCTGTCTGCTTCTTTAAACTGGGGTCGCCCTGTCCTCTGTCAATGCAACTAATGTCTGAAACTAATGTGCCTTGCTGTTTTTGTATGAGGCACCTGACTATGGATAACTGCATCATGCAGCCCCACTTGAAAACATCTTAACTCACCCTTTAATGTTCAGGCCAGCTCCATAAATAAAGACTTTTTGTTGTCTACACAGAGCCCTGAACTGCATCCAACAGGCCTTATCACCCAGCATCAGTGGACCTTGCTAATGCTCTGAATGATAGCAAATCCCTGCAGCCAGGTTCCGACATCCAGTGGAAAGCCTGAAATCAGAACAGTGAAGACTGTTAGCAGCAGATTAAAGCCCACCATCATGTTCAGGTGTCCACATACTTTTGGCTGCCAGATTTTTTAAGTGCATAAACACAAACTGACAGGTTACACTTCCATCCAAAGGAATGTGAAGTGTTAATCCCACCTGTATCCCCCGGAGCCCATTCACCCTCCCCATCCTCTTTCTCTTTTTCCCCTCTCCTTTCTCCTGTCTCACCTTCACTCTCCCTCCTCCTCCATCCCACTCTCTTCTCTCCCCCTCTTATCTCTCCCCCTCTCCAGCTCATTGTTTCTATTTTGAAAAGCTCTCACAGAGGGAAAATTTCAGCAGAACTTATAACTCCCGAGCAAAGTTTATGTAAGGAAAGTGTGTGTGCCCACGGACTCTTGTATGTATGTGTGTATGTATGTGTGTGTATGATAGAGGCCCTCTGTTAAACTAACAGAGACCCAGGTGGTCTCTGGGCCCTTCTTTGTCTCTCCTCTCTGTCTCCTGCAGGCATGCATGCAGGGCCACCGCAGAAACAAAAAGACACATTTCAATGTGACTTCAGAGCTGTTTGTGTGCAGGGGGAGTAAACTACTTACATATACCCCCCCTTACTGAAGATAGCCCCCAGCTAGCCCCCCCCCCCACACACATTTCAAGGAGAGTGAGGGAAACTCGAATTGGCTTGAATTTGGTGTGTTGAATGACAATCATATGTTCTATGTTTTTGTCTGTGTCTCCAACCAATTACATTCAAATGTAATGTAATGTATTTTTACAGTTTTAAGGAAACATATATTTCTATATCTGTGCTTCGCAACTAAAGGAACACACCACCGAAACTCTTCAACTTCAAACAATCACCCCCTGCCAGTATGAAAGGTGGCTGTATAAACTCATTTGAGCACAAAGGCTGTGGTTAGCTTTGATTCATTCACATTTAAACAAGCATACATTTGCTATAGCTGCAACCACATATGCACACGCATACATGACTTTGGTTTTCTAGGGCGAAAACTGTGGCCACCAAACGATGGGGAAATGTTTGTGTCAGAGCGAGCTGTCGAGCTGTTGGTCGCAGCTAAAAAGGTATTATCAAAATCAGCATAATCCATCAGCAGATAAACACACAGTGACCTCTTGCCTGAATTTGAAGGCAAAATTAGTTGCAGCACTGAGTTTGTGGTTTTTAAATGGGGAATGAAGTACATTATACACCTGCTTCTCAAACAGTTTAACCTATGGGAATACCTTCAGGATGCAGCAGAAAGCAAAAATATAAACCTGCTTTCTATCCAACAGTCCTGTGGGAAAATGACTTTATGTGTCCACAAAACGCCCAGCACACAGCAGCAGACTGTGAGCAAATGTCGGAAGGTTTTAAACAGAAACTAACAGTTCTTGTGGCCTCTGGTAACATATTTGTGTCTCGCCATGTTTGTTCAAAACTGGGAGTTCTTCATCCTCCAGATCCACACAAATACGCCGGCAAGTACTGTATGTGTACGCTGCTTCTTTATGCACAGTTCAGTGTTCGAGTGAGGAGAAACAAGTGGATATCACCACACAACACGCTTAACAGTGGGTCGTTCACATGGAGTCCTCTCGTGACTATTTGAAAGTATGCTTGGTTATGCAAAATGGTTGCACATACCATACCTTAATTTGGCAACAGGTTTGGGGGGTGTGTGTGTGTGCATGTGTGTGTGTGTTTGTGTGCACCAAGGTCCATACATATTGCCATCAGCCAAAGTGCTACCAAAGCACGTGTTCTTAAAAAAAAGGAGACTTTTTCAGTCTCTCTCTCTCTCTCTCTCTCTCTCTCTCTCTCTCTCTCTCTGGTTGTTTTGCAGAGGGAGGACTGGCTTGGTTGCAAAGCATCAACATGTCCGACAGCTGTGGGACAGATCTGCAGCTGTGTGTCTGTGTGCGTGTGTGTGTGTGTGTGTGTGTGTGTGTGTGTGTGTGTGTGTGTGTGTGTGTGTGTGTGTGTCGGGGTCGTCTGTTGGCAGGAAGCAGTAGGCAGCGAGTGATGTGGTCAGACCCTCTGTCACCAGAGAGAGAGAGAGAGAGAGAGAGAGAGAGAGAGAGAGAGAGAGAGAGAGAGGGAGGTCCTCTGTGTGTGTGTATCTCTCTCTTCTTCTCTTCTTCCTGTTGCTTATTTTCTTTCCCTGATCATCGTTCTTCATTAGAGAAAGAAAAAAAACACAAACAGACGGAGACTCATTTAGCTTTCTGAAGGCTGATGATTGTTGATCTGGATATTTTATGGTGTGCAGAGATTCAGTTTCAGTTTGACACAGTTTATCACGCCACCAAAAAGGGAAGGAATATTACTAATATGCAACGTTTCTCACAGAAATTTCTGTTCCGTTTACTGTTAAAGTGAGGAGCAGTGTGAAATATTATAGTTTTTGGAGGATAGAATCCTTCATGTTTTTGAGTATTGCTGCTGAATTAGCCAGAAAACTGGAAACTGGATTTTGGAACGCAAACATTTTTTCCTATTTTTTGGAATCGGATCAAAATGTCTCATTAAAATCAGCTGAGGTTCAGATGTTTTCATTCACAGCCAATGTGCAGTTGATCAGTTTTACAATCAATATGGAATGAATTTCAGTGCATGGTGTCCTCATGTCAAACTTGGCTCATATGTTTTTTTATTTTAACAATAAAATAATCTACAAGTGTCAGGCTTGCTGTAAGTGAGCACGTCTTTACATTGTTTTGTAATTTTTCTAATTTCACTTTTAGTGTCATTTTTACTACACACTCTTTTCATTTCCACATTTAATTTCCCACTTCTCATTTTCAACAGACATTTTTTTCATTCCTTTTCTGTCACTGTTTCTGCCAATATTGTAATTTTATTCTTTTTAATGCCATTTTTGTGTCTTATATTATCTGGTAGGATAAAAAACTAAGCCCAAAAGAAGTGAGAGAAACATGAAAATGCTGAGAGGAGGAGCTTTTTCTGGATGTATTTATTTTGCAGGGGAGGCTTCAGGAGAATCAAGAGAGAAAAGTGATGGAAAAACTAGTGAGAGAGAGGTCAGAGAGGAAAATCATTTTTGTAAATACAGTATGGAAATCAAAGGGACTGAGGGGAGAAGGGGGAGAACAGGGAGGCGAGTGAGTAGGAGGTAAATTGAGGGAGTCGGGGGGACAATTAGATGGGAATTTCCAGTGTTAGTGAGCGAGAGAGCTTTTGTTGTAACAGGGAGAGTGAGAGCTGTGAGTTGTTTTATGCATGCGTCTATTGGATTGATATCTTAATTGTTACAGAAAATTTGCTTTATTATAATATATAATATATCGATGCATGTTATTAAAACTGACAGAGAGACAGAGGGATATATAGAGAGGGAAAAAATGGGGAAAATGTAGGGAGAGAAAGAATAAAGCTCCTTTCAGACATAAATCTCATTTCGGTCTGAATAAGTGTCACAGTCACTTTTAAATCAAATGTTTCTGCAGAAATTGCGTACTTGATGATTATCTTTAAGTAAAAAAGAAAAGAAAATTGGTTTAATAAAAAGCTGTTGAGGAGATTCTGCTCATGTCTGATCAGTGTGTGGCAGAAGGGGCAAAAACAAACCTCATACATTTCCGTCCTTTTTTAATTTACTTATTTTCAATCTTCATCCCAACTGCTTGGATTAATATTTTAAAAAAGGCTTTACATACATCATGTGAGAAGATAGGATCAATGCATTTGCACTGTGATATTTTACAATAAGCAGCAGAATGATTAATCCAACAGTTTTGGGGGATTGATTAGTAAGCTGCCCGTATCCTGAGGAACAACGTCCTTATTGGACAATTTCATGTGTATGAATTTTGGGTCAGTGCCAATGATTTTCCAGCAGGAGACTGCACAGACCTGCCTTTCATGTTCACCTTTTTATTCATCAGAACCACAATCTTTCCGTAAGTCAGTGTTTTATAGTTACCTAACCCTGTTACTGTACTTTAACTGCCATCATCTTTTTCCTTTTTGACATAATGTGGTTTGGCAGAATTTTGCAATGCTGTTGTCTGGCGATAGAGTTGCACGAGGAGGCGATTGTTCCTCGAACTCACAATGCTCAAAACTCTCTGTAACAGTCCTTTATGTCTGAGTCAAGAAATTATGAAACCTTTGCGTAACGACAGAAAGCCTTCCCTTCAACAGACAGATGAAGCAAGCAGTGTTATGAATCTCATTCACGGGGAGAGAAACAGGGTGTGACATAGAGAATAATACAGCACATCAATGTATTTTTATAAATCTTATAAACATAATAGAATCCATATGTGTGCAGAATTTACAGATTGTAATCACATTTTTCTATTTTGTTCCTTTACCCTTTATTCTCTGCGTTCCTTCTCCACAAGCTCTGGCGACACACGTGTTTCCACCAGTCCTCCCATAAAGCAAGGTGAAATTCAAATTAGAAACGTGAAACTAAGTCACTTTAAGAGGAGAGAAAGTAAAATAGTGAGAGAGCGAGAGACAAAGTGGGAAAGAGAGCGGGAGACGTAAGAGAGCAGGAGAGAGAGGGAGAGAGGGAGAGAGTAGCACAGAGTGGGTGAGACGGACAATAAGAAAAGATAGAGAGAGATAAAGGGAGAGAGTACTCTTAAGTTACTCAGCAAAGCAACAAGGGCAGATCAGTCCTGCCCCCTAGAGGCAGATTGCATGTGTGTATGTGTCTGTGTGTGAGTGTGTGTGTGTGTGTGTGTGTGTGTGTGTGTGTGTGTGTGTGTGTGTGTGTGTGTTTTCCTGGGGAAGAGTGGGACATCCTGTGACAGTGACTCAGTGCTCACCCCCCAACAGACACCCATGTTGTTTACGCTTTTGAAGCTGCTAACAGACATTTCCCACACACACACACATAGACACACACAGACACACACACAAACACAGACACACACACAAACACACACATAGAAACACACACAACATCATCATCATTGAAATAAAACTTTATTTTAATGCAGAAAAAGTTGTGTTTCCAGTGTGTGTGTGTGTGTGTGTGTGTGTGTGTGTGTGTGCGCGTGTGTGTGTGTGTGTGTGTGTGTGTGTACCTCATAGCCTCAGGTGAAAGCGCTTGCTGCTTCTTCTTCATGAAGAAAACCGTGTGTGTGTGTGTGTGTGTGTGTGTGTGTGCACGAGGGGGGGCGGAGCCAGTGGGAGGGGGTAAGACTCGCGGGGGCGTGGCTTGGGGGAAGAGAGGCGGCCCTTTTTCCAACTTAGTCGGAGCTGATGATTTTCGTCAAGCATTAGAACACAGGACACCGAGTGGATCACACACTCACACACACACACAAACTCACACACACATACACACCCGTGTGGAGTCTATCAGCGCTCGGAACGGGACAGACGGAGGGGGAGAACTACTGCACCTGTCCTACACACACTCTCTACCGTCAGACACACACTTACAGAGGATCTGACCGGTCGTCCCTATGTGTGGATGGGACCAAAGTTACACGGTGAGTACGGAGCAGCTCCTAACACCCTCAGACTTATTCACATTTTGACCAAAAGACAAAAGACAGGAGAAGAAGAAACTTCTGCAGGACTTTTTTTTTTTTTTTTTTTTTTCAGTTTTGAGCTCCTTTTTGTCTTTTTTTAATTTAGAGATTGTGTTAACATTTCTGGATTACAATAACAAAAACAGTAAGTAAAAATTCTAATTCTAAGACATTTTTGGCATCTTGAATCCAGATTATTATTTTGATATCAGATATTTTGGCTTTTTGTGCTTTTTTAGAACTTTGAATTCTATTTCTCACTTATTTTCTTATTTAAATGCTGCTGCTGAGCTGCTGCTGGTGTTTTGTATAATTAGTCCAGATAGTTTTAACCCCTGTTTGGAGGTGTTTTCCTCTGAGTGAGTTGAGGTTTTTTTTCAGCTCCTCAGTTTGGGACTTAATGCTTTGTTGCACAGTCTGAGGAGTTTACATTTGGTTAGTAATGAAGACAGGGGACGCAACAAGTTTTATTTTTGTCAGAAAAGTGTCTCACATCACTGAGAACTGGACTTTTTCTCCACTTGGATATAAATCAGAAAGTGAGTTTCTCATTGCTGTTTTTCCCTGTGTGGTTTCATCTTGACTTGACTTATAATATGGCTCCTTATTTTGAAATTCCTATGACTGTCTGCAGACTCAGCTTTTATATTTTCAGTTGGTCTAAATGTGCAATAGGTGAATTGTTTCTTGGTTTTTGGTTTCACTATTAGTTTTCGATGTTGCAGCTGTTATGCAAAGATGATTCTGAGTTCTGCTGAAAGCAGAAATATTGAGAAACATTTTCATATCTGATCAGTCTTTTTTTTCTTTTAATGAGCTTCATTTAAATGGCAAATGGGGCAGAAACTTTTGTTGTTCTGTTGCTCTGTTCCCTGTGGGAAAAGGTGCAGCCGTTGTCTGGGAGAAGTTAAATTTTCTTTTTGGAAATTTCAGTTTTACAATTCAAATAATAGATTTAGTGGTTTTGTGCGATTTGAATGTAATTTAGAGGATTTGCTTTGCTCCAGTCTGCTGAGTTTTACTGTTAAAGTGAGGATGCAGGCTGCGTTTGAAGAAAACCATCAGCTTTATTTTTTAATGAGTATTTGAATCATTTTAAGAGCGTTTTCTTGCAAATTTTGAATTAGAAAGTCAGTTGTGTGATTTGCAAGAGCTCAAAAACAGGCTAAAGGCGCTTGACTTATTAACTTCAGTATTTTTGCCAGTGCGTGGTTCCTTAAAGGGATCCCAGTGTGAAAATGTCTGTTTTTATCTTTTAAAATGACTCCTCATCAGTGATTTCAGTTCATCTCTTTGTGTCATTTCTTGCTGCCGTTTGGAGGAAAAGTCGTTAGCTGTGACTGGAACCAGTTGGATGTGAAATATTTTTCTTTCTTGCGGCTGCAGAAGAATTCCCAGGGCTGAATGTGGTCACTGAAGATCTGCAGCTTGTCTGCGTGGGACAAGCAGCATGTTTGTCCCAGTGTGGATATCTGCCTCTGTGTTGTGTGTGTGTGTGTGTGTGTGTGTGTGTGTCTTGGGTGGGATCTTGTTTGAAGTTTTGTTTGCGCTGCTGTGGCCCCCCAAATGGAAAAGTTTTGGCGCTCCCTTCCTCATCACTCTCCCCCCTCCCTCCCCATCCATTACCAGCACACACACACACACACACACACATACACACACACACACGCTGGGAGTCGGGATGATTTGCCGGTTCCGCTGCAGTGCCACTCTGCTTCCAATTTTAGCTTCATTCAGACACAGACAGCATTTCCTTCCTCTGTCTTCAACCCCAGGAAGAGATGGGGGGGGGGACACAGAGGGAGGATACAGAGGAGATTTTAGGTTCCACCACGTTGCTGAGCAAACTCAACATTTCACTCACATATATATATATATATATATATATATATATATATATATATATATAGAAACTAAAAAGTTAAACTTTAAGTACAAAGTAGTCAAATACTACAATACAACTAATTGTTCACTCAGAAAATATCACTAGCTGTATTTGTATCAGCTGATGTGTAAAAGTGTCAGAAATTGTTTGATTTTATAATTCTGTGAAGAAGGAATGCCATTAGTTAAAAACATGTAACTTATCAACAAAACATCCTTTAAATTCTTAATATAAATAAGGATATTATGTAATTGGAAAGTGGCACGATTTTTATTTTATCGCTCGATAGGAGACACGTGTTGAGTTCCTCTATCAGTTCCTCTTTATATCCCCTTTGATCAAAGTCTTCTGTCTCGGCCTGACTCACTGTAAATGAGAAGATGAGTGAGAAATCAATCAGTGGCATTCATTTTGGAGATTGGAAACATAAACATACACTACAGCACAGCAAGAGGGGAAACATTTTACGCTGCTGGGTTTGGATATTTTTTGGCAAATAATACTCGTATTAAAATATTCTCAGTATCACATGAAAGGGAACTGCTTTTATTCCCTAATTGTTTCCCAAATTAGTTCATGTTTTCTGTAAATAGTTGATAAGACAAACAGTTTCCCGTCTGTGTTGTGTGTGTGTGTGTGTGTGTGCGTGTGTGTGACAGCAGAGTTAGTCAGACCCCCCCCCCTCACTGAGTCAGCCCACATAATAATCACATCTCTTCCTCTCTTCTTTCACTCCCTCTTTATCCCTTCATCTCTCTTTCTGTTTTTATCGCCTCTTTTTATCGTCTTAATCCTTTTATTTCTCTTTCTTTCCTCTTTTCCTCCATTTCCTTTTGTTTCTTACTTCAGTTATCATTTTCCCACTTAGTCACTCTCTCCCTTTCTATTTTTTTATGTCTTTCCTTTCTCTTTCCTTCTTTTTTCCTCCTTTCTCTTCTCATCTTTAAACTTCTTTTCACATTGTCCTTTGCAACTCATGGTTTCTTCTTCCTACCTTGCTTTATTCTGTCTTTTCTTTTTAGATCCTCCATCTTTTCTTTATTTCTTTTTCTCTCCTTATGGTATTTATATTCTCCCCAGGTTTTCCTCTCTTTCTTTTATTCTTTATATTAAGTCTTGCTAAAGTTCAACTGTCTTGTTGCACTTTTCTGAGTTTTCATTGGTGGAAATGTTTGAATAAAGCATCTTTAAATTAAAACAATCCCTCTTTCTCTCTCTTTCTGCCAACCAGGCGACCTCTCATAGCTCGGCCATGTTGACCAGTGAGGGGGCGCACACGATGGAGCAGGACGGTACGCAGCACGAGGCCAAGATGGTTTCCACCGCCACCCGCGGCAGCTCAGACGGAGCCGAGACGATGGCAGACACAGACGTTGACATGGAGATGGACATGGAGGAGGCAGACATGACCCGATGGACGGAGACAGAGTTCGAGGAGAAGTGCACATACATTGTGAAAGACACGGCGTGGGAGGCGGGGCCAGACAGTGACGCCATGACGACAACAACAACCAGAGCGGAGGCGTCACTGCCCCGAAACCTGGCCTTCAAACACCCAGCTGACAGCAAGGAGGTCAGACTCAAACACACACACACACACACACACACACACACACACACACACACACTTACATTGGCAGACATGCAAACTTTCTCTCCAGTCTGAATTTTTTTTCCACACACACTCAGGAAGAGAAACCATCTGTATGCACACGTGAGTCAGATGCGGGTCATGTAATGAAGAGGGGGTCCTGTCTCGTCGTAAAACTTCACACACACATTTACAGAGAGGAATCTTTGTGTGTGAGTGGGTGTGTGAAACGCCTGAAGCAGAATTTACACACACACACACACAAATATACACACACTGTAACTGTAGCTGTGTGGTTCCGCCGTGACTTTATCAGCTCGTATCCATCCATGAAAACCCATTCATCATCAGAGGAAATTATGATGCCTTTATCCCAAGTGTGTGTGTGTGTGTGTATCAAATCCCAGACATTTCATTCCAGTCATTAATCTAGCTGTAGTACCTGACTTTGCTGGCAGGGGGCAACATTCAGCATCTGAACAATCACAACTCATCAAACAGCTTCTGTCTGCTGATTTTTAAGCTGCTTAGCGACATGTAATGAGGTTATAATGTGAACTTTGAGCCCTCAGATTCTTCATATGTCAAGTCGGCAGTAGCTTGGCTTTTGTTCTTAAAAAAAACTCCTGAAAGAATCAGTTTTTCAACAGAGTTTGGGGCAAAATAGCCAGAAATATCCGCAAGTAGAATTGATGGTGATAATTAATAACATTTATAGCAGTTTTATATTTTGGTCTGTTTTTATATATAAATTAACAGGCATAGAAATCCAATTTCTCTTTTGTAAATCTTTCTCAACTAACTAAATAGCTGTCTTGTGACTTTTTAAAAAAACCTGACCGGATAAAGTTTTTGTCATTGATCGAACTGAGGTGAAAAAGTCAAAATGTCAAAGCGTCAAAGGTTGAAACTGAGGTTAGATAACGGCGAGGTATTGCACAGAGCCAGAAGCAGAGCCTGTCTAGCAATGTGAAAAGGTGAGAAACAGAGGGTGTAAATATCTGAAGGTTGAAAAGTAAGCAGTAAAATGAATTGAAATAAATGATCAAGAGCGTACAAAAAAATCTAAATGTGTCTGCTGCAGTTGTGGATCTGTGCCGTGTTCTTAAAGGTACTTTGGACTGGGAAAAAAAGTTCAGGACTGCAGGTCAAAAGGTTGTGACTTTGGCAATTTTGACACCTTGTGAGTTTGTCTGTAAACCTAAAGCGGCATGATCGCATAGATTTTCTCATCAGGGGCTTATCAACAGGAAACTGAGGAAAGAACCAGAGAGAGAAAGAGAGAGAGAGAAGTGTGTTTTGTTTACGAGCTGATAGACTATCAGCTAATATTTATCCGGAGCAGGAGAGGAAGAAGGGAAAGGCTGAGGATGGGAGTTTGTCGCTCTGATCAAAGAAGATTGAGTTTTGCTTCAAAAAAAGAAAGAGAGCATTGTAAAAGTCTGTTAATCAGTCAAAAAAAAAAAAAAAAACTCCAGTTACACATACTCATGTCCACACAGAGTTATGTCTGGTCCAATAGAGGGAATAGGGGAAGGGGGGATTTCCCATGTCACCAGAGGTTTGGGAGAGACGTCTATTTGTGTGGGCCATGCATGAAGAAAATGTGTGTGTGTGTGGGTGTGTTTCTCCACCATCCACGACTGGAGCCTGACGTCTAGTCACCACATAATCTCTCTCTTTTCTCTTCTTCCTCTTCTTCTTCCTCCTCCATCTCCTCCCATTTTCTCTTCTTTGATTGAATCAGACGAGAGAGAGAAAAAAAGAGAAACAAGATCTTTTTTTTTTTTTTTGCTTTTGAGTATCTGGTTGTTTCCCCCACGAAGCGTCTGAAGTGGCAGCAGTTTTAGTTTGATGTGGCGAAGAGTGGAGGTGTGACGAGAGAGAGAAAAGGAGATATGAAAGAAGAGATTTTACAGTTGTTCTCCAGCCACACACACGCTCACACACTCCAAATCAACCGAGGCGTGAAGTCGGTTCATTAATCATCTTCTGTGTTGACAGCTGGTTGATAGCGTGTGTCTGTGAGTCTGTAATAGAATATACAATAAGACTTAATTAGACTTAATGACACATATCACTGATGGATGTGCACAGCAGCAGAAAACACACTCCACATCTATGGAAAGCCACGTGGTCCAAAACACCTTGTTTCTGATCTTTATATGTTTACATGAAAAATGTTTGCATCTTAAGTTACAGTCAGGCGTTTTAAGACATTAGAAGCCAGTTACTACGTTCATTTTTGCTGAGTAATCACACCAGTGTTGATTGATGTTTCCATGCCACTGTAATACTGCGCTTCAAGGATGTGAATGACTAAAAATGATTTAAAATGTCACATCCTTACTTCTTAAGATGGAAACATTTCTCAGACTTCACACACACGACATCACACACAATCCACTTCAAAGAGCTCTTCGATCTTTCGTCTAACCTGTCCGTGTGTGTCTTTTGTGCAGGTGGTCGGCGTGTGCAGCAGGGAGTACATCCCCAAAGGAACTCGCTTCGGCCCCCTGGTAGGCGAGATCTACACGGCCGACAGCGTCCCCAAAGACGCCAACCGCAAGTACTTCTGGAGGGTGAGTACACACATACAGACACACACAAACACACACACAGACACACGCACACTTCCTCAGAAGCCGGAGGGACCCCTTCCTGTGATGTCACACAGATCTAAAGTCAGTCAGTGGAACAGGAAACTGGGCTCGCTGTTTTTTTCTGAGTGTGTGAGAAAGAGAAATGGGGATGTGATGTCATCTCTACACAAAGAAAAAGTCATACTGTGGTTCCTGTAAGTCCACACACAGTCACACACACCGTTAGGCAGAATACGCTCCATCACTACCGGTAACTGACAGTGAGAGAACACACGCTCACTAACCACCTACCTGACCAATGCCTACGCACTGTGTGTGTGAGTGTGTGTGTGTGTGTGTGTGTGTGAGAGAGTGTGAGTGTTTGACTCTCATGGAATGAATAGAAAGACTCACTATGCTCCAAACCACAAGTCATAAAGGTGTTCCACTCACTTTCTCACACACACACACACACACACAGACACACACACACACACACACACACACACACACACACAGATAGAGAGAAATGAGAGATCGAGAGAGAGAGAGAGAGTGATAAAGAGAGAGAGGGGGGAGGAGAGATAGAAAATGAGTTGGTCCTTCCTTTCTCTTTTTTAATATAAAAGAGGATCCCCTCCTGTAAGACAGTCTGTCTCTTTCTGTTCGTCCATCTGAAGCGGGTGAACGTGAAGAGAGGGACATGACGAGGAATGAAAGGATAGAGGGACGGAGAGAGATAAGAGAAGAAGTAAGACGGGTGGCTGTAGTGTGATTAAAAGTGGCTGGATTCAGTCTCTGCTGGGTAGCTAACTAGTCACTTAGTTTATTATTAACTTTTATTTGGTAAGTTGCTGACTTTTTTTTTATTATTTTAATAAATGTTTTAATTTTAATTTAATTTCATATCAAATTACATTTGTTTTTTTACTTATTTAGCTAATTAGGAACTCTATTAATGCATTTTTAATAGTTTTAATAGTTACCTATTTTCAGTGTAATTTTTTATTCTCTTAATTATTTAATTAGTTCTTTACTTTATTTCTTTCTTCAGTGAGTTTTGCTATAATTTATATATTTATTTTGTTAGCTACTTACTAACTGACCTACAGATTAGGCCACTGAGTAAACTGATTCATTTATTTAATTAGTGTTGTAGTTGCTAATTCATGTAAATCATACGTCTGTCAGCAAAGTTATTGAAAGTTAGTGAAGGAAGGGGGAAACAAAGAGATGATTTTACATAATACGGATTTAAAAAAAATTCCAACTGAATTAGCTAATTTAGTTTTGTTCAAACTTCTATGCCATCCATTCTTATGAAAAATAAAAAATCTCAATCTTTTCCTTGTTTAATAAACATTAAACATTAATAAACATTCTGACATTTAGAAAAAAATAATCATTATTTTACTAAAATCTTTTTAATATTTCCTCCTCAGATCTTCGCGGACGAGGAGTTCCACCACTTTGTGGACGGCCTGGATGAGACTCGCTCTAACTGGATGCGCTATGTGAACCCGGCCCACTCGGCGGCAGAGCAGAACCTGGCGGCGTGTCAGAATGGCATGGAGATTTACTTCTACACAGTAAAGCCTGTCCCGGCCGGAGCTGAGCTGCTCGTCTGGTACTGCCACGACTTCGCCCGACGCCTCCACTACCCGCCGTCCGGAGAGCTGATGATGCAGAAACTCAGTAAGTTTTTTTTTTCTTAATGACATACACTACAATTTTTTAAGAAGACTTTTATTGTGAAAGAACAGGCTATTTTTATTAATTGTCCGATGCTCTGAGCTGCTATTGTAACGCATAAAATCAATCGGCAATGTAGATGTGTGTGTGGGTGTGTGTGTGTGTTGTGAGTGTGTCCTGTCGCCGCTCTTAAAGCCTAACAGTGTCTTTGAGTGTAGCTGTGTCTCCTTCCTCTCTGAACGTTAGCCTGTCATTATCTCACACACACACACATACACAGGAGTACAAGACCAACAACCTTTCATCTCTGTCAGTGCCATCGTTGTATTTTTGTGTGTGTGTGTGTGTGTGTCAGTGACAGTGTAATTACACAGACAGGGGGATATGGCCCCTAATGCCACAGTCTTACGCTGTTAAAGACCCGCTTTTAACATGAAAGCTCACACTCACACACACAACCTTGCTCAACCTCAATAAAAGGAGCGGAGACAGTGTGTGTTTGCATAGATGTGTGTGTCTACAGTGACCTTTTTATGAGGAAAATGTCTAAAAGTAAGCATCGGGTTTCTCCTGTATGGCAGAGAAACACACAAAATGTACAGTTACAACTACTAGTCTTTATAAAGTATTAAATATTATTGTTTTACTATTATTTTACTGCTAATGGCAACTCAAAACTTAAATCTAAACCTCTGAACTTAACTGAAATTCATTTTTATTTGTTCAGCAAGAAGGCAAAAAGTCACAAATTTGGGCATACAGCACTAACATTTACCCAGCATACACATTCATGACACAGCAGACTAACTGCACTTATCTACTTTAGCTGAGCTGATCAAAGAGAGAGCGAGCTAAGAGGAAAACAAAGAGAGAGAGTGGGAGCTCAGGGGTTTCCAGGTGTGACTGCAGGCTAATAGCAGTGTTACAGTGGCAGAGGAACCAGCAGACCCAGCCTGGCCGACTCCACTGCCCAGAGAAAAATGCGCATGACCTGGGGGACAGAGGCAGGAGGTATCCTCGGCCCCCCCCCCCCAAAGCCTGAGTGTGTATACAGTATATGTGTTGTCTTTAATTAGCTTCCTCTGTCATTTAGCCCCACAGGCTCCTGTTGACCTGCCAGTGACTTTAATAGTGACGCTTACCTGCAGCACAAACATTTACCTGCAATCGGCTCCAGATTTTAAGTTTCTACTGTTTTAGAGTAAAAAAATGGGTTTTGACTGTTAGCGTGGTCCACTGGAGTTTTAACTTCACAACCAGAGTCTTAACGGAGAAAAAAAATCTCATCTGCTGAGTAAAACCAAGAAAACCACATTGGTCTGTCTAACTAACGTTAAACTGAAACCCCAGTTACGAGGGCAAAAGGTAAAAGAAGAGGAAGCTACTCTGGTGAACCCTACCTACCGACTTTAAAAAAAGCAATCTAAGCTTTTCCTGATCTGATGTTTTCACATTTTTGTTCATTCAGCTCCGTTAATCAGTTAGATATCACTCACCAATGCTCACTGTTCTGTGCTGCTCTGTGTCCGGGGGGGGTCCAAACCCAGCAACATCCTGTATTTTATTCCCGAGGATTGCTCTGTTCAACTGCTGACTGCTTCATGTTGTTCTCTCTAGTTTTGCTTCTTTCCAGCGCAGTCATAGCAAAACCAGACGTATGTGTTGACATCTGAAAAATGACTAAATGACTGAGCGTGTACCGCGGCCTCACTTTCTCCTCTGCCTTCTTTTTTATTTTCTCGTCGCCGTCGTTCTTTAATTCTTTCTTTAAGTGTTAGCACTTGAAAGCACCTGTCAGCCATGTGTGTGTGTGTGTGTGTGTGTGTTGTGTTCAAAGACGCTCCACTCTGCCGACAAAAGCACTCTCTCTTCTCTCTCTCTCTCTCACACACACACACACACACACACACACGGTCATAAGCGTGACATGCCAACACATTCACGCTCAGTCTTTTCATCTCAGACACATGCTAGCTCACACATACTGTGCGTGTGCGTGTGTGTGCATGTGTGTGAGTCGGCCATTTGCCCTGATATATTTGCTACTTGAAAAGACCAGAAAAAAGGTGGAGGAGGGAGTGGTAGAGGTAAAGTTGTTACTCCCACCCCCTCTGTTGACTACTTGAACTTCCTGGCAGAAGGGCCGTGTTGACAGATTGATATCTCCAAGATGGCGGCCCTGTTTGTTTTCTGGAAAAGGGAAGGAGGAGGAGGAGGAGGAGGAGGAGGAGGAAGGCTAACTGATAACCTCAGTGTTTACACACTGCCACTATACTACTGATGCAAGGGTCACCGACTGTGTGTGTGTGTGTGAGTTAGGGAGTGAATCAGGGGGAGTCAAACAAATTTCATCAGTGCTGGCACTCAGGATTAACTTTGACAACCTCCATCTCTCTCTCTCTTACACACAGACACACACACACACACACTTCCCTCTGAACGACCTCATGGTAAAACGTTGACTGGGCAGTAAATGAGCTTATAGATAATAGACAGCGGCGCTTTAAGGGCCCGTCTGCTGCCATTAAACAGCCGAGATGTGCTGCTAGCTGACTACCCGGGGCTTTTAGAGAGTGTGTGTGTGAGCTCTCCTCCTAATCCACTCTTTCATCATGCGGAGGAGACAGTAGGTGTGAGTGACTGAGGAGGAAGCTCTCTAATCTAACCTCTGACCCGGAAACAATAGCGAATGGCCAGGAAAATCAGGAGAGTAGGAGCTTGATCAAAAGTGTGTGCGTGTGTGCTCTCCAAAAGTGGAACAGTCAACAAATCAGACAGAGGCTTTTGTCTGCAGGCGCCTCTGTGTGTGTACCTTGTCACATGGTGTGGGTGTGTGTGGAGGGCAGGTGGAGGCCAAGCTTTTTCGGAGGATATCTTTAGCAGGAAACCTTCCATCAGCCCTGTCTGTCTGCCACCAGTTTGATTTTATCTTGATTTTATAGGCACACACACACACACAGAGAGACACACACAGATATAAACACACACAATGCCCAAAGGCAGCTGTCACGTCTCACTTCCTGTCTTTTGCCCCCACCCGCGCCCCTCATGCTCGTTTGTCAAATCTGTCACCTTAATTGGCCCACTGAGTTACTTATGGTATTCCTTAACCCCACACACATCTCTGCTGAGCAGAACTATGTGACCTGCAGAGGTTTATCTCTGCAGAGAGGCTCAGTTTTAAAGGAATTTGAGTATTTATGTTGTTAAATAGAAGTCACGATTACAACTTTAAATGGCAAAAATTGTAATCATTTATTATCGGGCCCCTGGGGAACCAAGAGGACCTTATCTTGATCTGGTGAACTCCCACTGACCTCTTTTCTCTCCCTCTGTCTCTTCAGAACAGTCCCTCTTGGAGGTCAAGCAGCAGCAGGTGAGCAGTGAGGAGCGTTTGGTCCAAGCCTCCTGCCCGTCCCCCGTCGCAGTGACCCCTACCCCGCCTAAGAGGGAACACAGTGTCCTCTCCATTCTGCGTGGCACCAACAGCACCTCTTCCTCATCTGCGAAGAAGGAGCCCAGCCGGCCTCTTCCCACCCGCCCACGCCACGCTGACAGCCCTGAGCGCCCCCTGTACCCTCGTGCCCTCTACCCGGCTCTCAGGCTCCACCCTCACATCCCTGAAGACTTCCTTAGTCACAAACCTGGCCAGCTTGGTTACCCCGCAACTCGCTCCCCTGGCAACCAGTCTTCAGCCACGCCCAGCCCATCAGCGAGGAGCAGCCCAGACAGCAGCCCTCAGGGGAGCCCTTCAGGTCCAGCAACATCCCCAGCTTCTTTCTACCCGACTGGACTGGGTGCCTATCCCGCTTACTCCCCACCATCTGCCCCCCTCCCTTCCACCTTTTACCCTCCAGGAGCCCCCTACTCGCGCTACCTCCTGCCCCATCACTACCCTCTGCCAGGCGGTGGCGTCCCCACCGTAGGAGGAATCATCCCCAGGATGTACCCGCTCTACAGCAGCCTCCTGCCTCCTCACATGCCCCTCCTGCCCTCTGACGCAGCAGGAAGGCGCTTCCTATTGCCTGACCCTGTCCACCCCTCGTCCATCTCTGCCCACAGAGACTTCTACTTTTCCCCGACCCCCAGTGCCTTCTCAACTGCCACCTCCCTAAAAGACAAAGCAGGTCCTCACCACCCGTACTCTGGGCACCCTCACCCACACGGACCTACCCACGCCCCATCCAGCAGCTCCCCAACAGCGGGCACATCACCTCCCAACGAGCGGGTTCCCACCAAGCCTATCTCATCCCACCTGGGTAACCCCAGCGAGCATTGCTCCGATGACGAGGCCATCAACCTGACCAAGGTGAAGCGTGGCATAGGCTCAGCAGGCTACAAGGCGCTGCCGTACCCACTGAAGAAGCAGAATGGCAAGATCAAGTACGAGTGCAATGTGTGCAGCAAGACCTTCGGACAGCTGTCGAACCTGAAGGTAAGGCTCCGGATGCCAGAAAGGTGTTCCGTGTATGGCTTTCAACATCATGTTTACTTGATTTACTGCCTTATTATCATTCCATTCCTTTGTAATGTGAGGATTGCAGTTTAATTGTTAGGCTGCAGAGCAGGTTTGCGGCACTTAAAATAGCAAGGAGTGTCATAAAATGCTTTACAGAAACACATTACACAGACAGAACCCCCTTATGCTCTGCTAATCAAGTTAATATTTCTTTACCAAAAATGTTTCTCTGATAATAACAATATCTGAATATGTCTAAGTAGACTTTTTCTTTCCTCTTTTCTGTCATGCAGGTTCATCTTCGTGTCCACAGTGGAGAGAGACCTTTCAAATGTCAGACCTGTAACAAAGGCTTCACCCAGCTGGCCCATTTGCAGAAGCACTTCCTGGTCCACACTGGGGAGAAACCACACGAATGCCAGGTGAGAAAGAATGCTGAAGATGGTGCACTTTGATTTTGGCTGAGAGAATAGTGACAGTTAGTTGGTGGGTCGCTACAAGCTGTTGACACCAATTTTTTTTTGGCCTCTCCTCTTCCAGGTCTGTCACAAGCGCTTCAGCAGCACAAGCAACCTGAAAACTCACCTGCGCCTCCACTCAGGGGAGAAGCCCTATCACTGCAAACTCTGCCCGGCCAAGTTCACCCAGTTTGTCCACCTCAAGCTACACAAGCGCTTGCACTCCCGCGAGCGTCCACACAAATGCCACCACTGCCACCGCCACTACATTCACCTATGCAGCCTGCGGCTTCACCTGAAGGGCTACTGCCTGGCGGCTAACTCTGGCCCTGGCAGCCCAGTCTCCAGTCAGGCAGCCATGGAGGAGGTGCAGCGCGCCAACGAGGAGATCGAGCGCTTTGACGTCAGCGAGCATGCCGAGCGGCTGGAGCAGCTGCAGGGAGGGGTGGAGGTGGAGGCCATGTTAGAGAAGCAGGTCTTGGGGATGTTGTGGACGGAGGCCGACCTTAAGTCCTCCCATTTCCATCCCCACCACAAGGGCGGCGCCACCGAGCTTCTGTCTGCGGGTTATGGCGCATACGAGTCCCCGAATGAGACGTCGGTCATCAAGATGCGGCGCAGCAGCCCCATCCTACCACTTCCTGCCAACGTTACCATCAAGCAGGAGTCAGAGGATCACGCTTAAGTGATCTTTAAACCCAAAGGACATAGAGTCAAGACTGCGTGACTCAAGGCGGACTGGGTTGCCAGGAGCAACAGTTGTAAATAAATAATTCTGTACCTGGCTGTCATCAGGGTTGACATCATGATTACACCAGGTTCATCAGGGACTCACGTACTCAGGGCTCAAGAGACACTGTCCCATGACTACTTAGCAGTTTCAGCGTTTATTTTACTTAGAGACAATCATCTACCCAGGATTTACCTTTAATGTAATTAATATAATGCTATTATCATTATTGTTGTTGTATTATTTGGTCTCTGTTTTCAAATGTCTTTGTTTTTTTGATCAATTAGTTGTTATATAACCTTCTTAATTTATTATACTTTTTATTTGTTGTCTTCAAAAGCAATAAGTGGAAGGGATGGTTACACTGACGCGGTGAAATCAATGTAAAAAAATATTTTTCTGTTGTGTTTTTTTTCTGTCTGTGGCCATTTCTCTGTAGATAGTCACTCTCTCTATGCCTATATCCGTCCTGCAACCTCTGACCTATACAACCAGGGGTGTCCACTCTTCAGGGTTTTATCTATTTAAATTTAGAAACCAATATAGCAGGTAAAAAAAGGGTTGAATAACTTGCCAAAGTACGGCACATAAATTTGTTAATTTAGCAAGAATAGCTTTATTTCAACCCTGCTTGATAGCTTCCCTAAAGTATGTGTGTGTCCTTTTCTGATGCCTACTTAATTTAAATGAAACAAAAAAGGGCATTTTTTTTGTATATTTTTCACAACGGTTACCTCAGTGTGCATGTGACTATATGAGTGTGTGTGTGTGTGTGTGTGTGTGTGTGTGTGTTTAAAGGGACAGCTAAAGGTGGGAGCTTTCTATTTATTTTTTGTTTTTGCTACTTGAAGAAGAAGAAGAAGAAACCAAACTGAACTGGAGTGCAGCTCTTCATGTGGTCCAAAAGGAGCGGCACGGTCCGCTCAACATGTAGCACATAATGGACTCGGGAGGCTGGCTAGCCGCCCCCCTCGTCCCTCCTTTTGTTTTATTTTTCTACAACACTGTCAACACCCAACAGGGAGGTGAACATCCTCAGATTTAGGGATTCACGTATGACGCTAGTAACCAAAGTTCACTTGGCTTTAATTTCAAATGCACACCAAAAAAAGAGGAAAGGAAAATCAAAACAAGGGAAGAAGGACTTGAGGAATCAAAATGCTGAAGAAGGGAAGATGTACTGTGTGTATATGATGAAGTGTTGGCTCTTTAGCTGTGGTCTCTCGTTTTGTAGATGTTTTTTTTTTGTTGTTGTTTGTTAATATTTCGGTTGAGAAGCAATGGCCCCTTCTTCAACCCCACCCGTCCGCCATCTTGTTAATGAACTGGCATACACCAAAGCACCTCGGCCTTCTTTTATGCACTGGCCCCCTCCTCCTACTTTATAACTTCAGTGCCGATGCTTGCACCATTTACACTGTGTACAATATATTTAAACTGGTCATACTGGCATTAAGACTCAACTTAATGTTACTAAAGCAACTGTGATTTTCTGCAGCAGTTGTACATCAACAACCTGAACTCTGTAGCTCTCTCTCTCTCTCTCCTCTTGTTTCATTATCTTTCTCTGAATAATGTTCGACCAAAGCGTCTCTTACTCTGATCAGAGCTTTAACTCCCAAAGGACTGTCTCTGTTTACATTCTGGTTTACATAGTTATTTATGTGCAAAAATGTCAAAAAGTGTAAATTATGATATAAATGTTCACTGCTCTAATCTAAACCCTGTGGCTTTGTGTGTTTTATTCTTTTAACTTGTGTTTTTGGTAAAATCTTAGATCATGGAAATGGAAAAATAATGCGTAATTTGTTATGACTATTTATATAGTGCTAGAGCTAATATAATTTTACTGTGAGCATGTTAGCTGATAGCTATCATCATGTAGAGTGAACAATGGGATGGTTTATTTGACAGGCATATCTGCAACTGTCATCTTAAATGGTAGGCCTATAGGTTTTACTGAGCAGACCACTTACAGCTAACAGGTTTCTTGTTTCATCCATGTTTTACTCACCTTATCATCAGCAGCCATTTTGAAGAGAATGTAGACTAGAAACTTAAACACGATTTAGTTAAACTAATCACAAAGTAGCTACAAATCCCAGGAACAACTACAAGATTTTAGCTTGCTGTGAATGAAACTAACAGCTAGAATGATGAAGCTACAGTAACTGTTCCCACCGTGGATGCTGGCTTCACTGCTAGCCCTTTAGATACAGGATAAAAACTTATTTTCTATAAGAATACTTCGGGGCTTAGGAAGCCTGAGTTAGCTAAAGCTACTGAACAGGTTGCTACTGTAACTGGACATACTTTGTGGGACTGAAATTTTAAATGGTCCCGTGTGTAAGATTTAGTGGCATCTACTGATGTAGTTGCAGATTGCAACTCACTTGCTCACTCACTCACTCACTTCGTCTTCCCTTTCCAAGCATGAGAGAAAAAACAACTGTGGAAACTATGGAGGCGCCAAAATAGAGAAACCTCCTTATCTAGAGACAGTGTTTGGTTTGTCTATTCACAACTAATGTGGAAACATGGAGGCTCAACATGGCGGCCTCAATGGAAGGCGACCGTAGATTAAAACGGCTCATTCTAAGGTAACAAAAAACACAACAATTCTTATTTTCAGTTGATTATTCACTGATGAAAACATACCTATGAATATTATATTCCATTTCTGCCAATAGATCCTCCTAAATGTTGTTGTTGTTAACACACTGGACCTTTAAGTCTAGACATAAATCTTTTCTATATCACCCAGAGCAGACATCACAAAGTGCAATACATGACTGAAGATATAGACATAAAACTCCTGGACCACATGGGATGTTCTCTAGGCCAGGTAAAAAGAGACTGTATAAAAAGAAAGCTTGAACAACAATGTTATTGAGCTGGGAAAAAAAGAGGAACACTGTATATTTAAGATACCACTGGAGTGAGGTCCGTTGGTAAATATTTGAAAAGAAACACAGACTGAAGTCTGTAAAACTGTTAAATGCTTTAAAAAAGGATTCAGGCCCTTAACCCACACAGGTGTTTTCACTTGATTTGCCTGATCAGACCTCTTCTCAAGACTCTGTGAGTGTGTACTGACTGTGCTTGATAGACATATCCTTTACACTCCTGTGAAGGTGGGACAAATGATGCCTTTATTTGTATGTTAAATATGGTAACCTCACATATATAGCTCTGCACAACTTCAGCCTGAGCAGAGGTCTCATTATCCAGAATAAATGAAAACTGCTGAGGGTGGAGTTTTACTCTCACCCCAGGCATAATATGACAAAGACTTGTAAATGACCATATGAGAGTAGAGCTTTAAAGAAAAGAAAGAGACAAAGAGCAGACAAAACAGCTCAGGCAAAAATTCACCAGAAGAGACTGAGACTTAACTTCCAACACACTGATTCGTGTATTCCAGCTTTTACTTCTGCAGTAAACCAGGCTCTGGCGGAGAGTCGTGAATCTTTATGTCCATTTCCGTGCAATACCAAGCTTTAAGACTGGAGCAGGAAATGGGAACACAGCTACCCGTGCCCTATGGGCTGCAGTAACTGGGGTCTGTCTTTTATCCAGCATGCAGGAGACATGCAGACAACATGACTCATTTAAGAGCCTACAGTCATCCGTCTTCAACCGTACATTCTAAGCAGAATTTTAGCGTCTTATCCAGACCGATACACATCTGTAAGTTTCAACTCAGATCATAGATTACATACAACATTACGTGACCAACAGTAGGAAGATGGAATGATTAAGGGTTCGAATAAAACCAAATACAGCCAGTTATGCCAGACTTGCTCTAATGACAGGAGAAAACACTAAGGAGAGAAGAGAAAATTTAGATATTTCAAAATAAGATCGCATAAAAAATAACTACTGCAATGGGCACTAAAACTAACTTGTCATGTTACTTCACTTTCAGCAGCCTAACAGGCAGTTGACACCCACGTTGCATCAGTGACCTCAGCACCAATCAATGATTCGAATCACTACACAGAGTAAGTAGTGCTGAGAACATAGAACTACCAGTTGTGGTGAGATATGAGTCATTTTCCATCATCATATCGGACTCTAAAGAGAGACAGCTACCGACCTGGGAGCCTGAAAAATGCCTGGTCACCGCAGTTCGGTGTCACAGGCTGTTGAAATTTAAAATATTTACATACATTTACATATACCTTTTGGATATATATATATATAAATATATATATATATATATATATATGTATGTATGTATGTATGTGTGTGTGTGTGTGTGTGTGTGTGTGTGTGTCTGCCACCTCCTTTTTGCTGTAATGTAGAATGAACATAACACTACAGGGCTCAGCAATAAGGATTGCCCAGTTTGCCCAGAGCCTGTAAAATGCTGCATAAATCTAGAAAAAAAAATAATTGAACACTTTCAATATTTTTCTGGAGTTGAGGATGGACCACAAAAAGTACAAGTGGGCGTCCGGTTAGCTCACCTGGTAGAGCTGGTGACCATGTACCGAGCTGCTGTAGCGGCCCAGGATTCGAATCTGACCTGCGACCCCTTACTGCGTGTCATCCCGTCTCTCTACCCCCCTTTTCCTGTCTATCTTCAGCTGTCATTATCAATAAAGGCAATAATAGGCCAAAAAAATACATTTAAAAAATAAATACATTTACCAGTACCCTAATTCAGCACAACCCTAAACATAACCCTAACCCTAATTCTTTTATCCACTTACGTGTCTCAGTGTAGGAGTTCATCACCAGCAGTGCTGTACACAGGGTTTTAGAAATACTGAGGTCCATAAACTGAACTTGACTGGGAGATAGTTTGAGCAGGCCTCACAGTAGTTATTTTTACGCAATTATTTTTACAACTTTTATTATCTACCATTCGGAAAAAATACGGAGGTCTACACCTTGGTGACCCCAGTGTGTGTACTGCAGTGGGTAAAGATAAAAGTTTATGAATTGAAGCTCAAGTGAGCAATTCAGTTGTTCTCAATTAACAGAGTTTAGTTGGGTGCAGAGGATGTGGCTGAAACACCCACAGTGTGCTTTTTGCCACGACTTTGAGAGCGAGGCAGATAAAGCTGTTGTTCATAGCCACTGACTGTTGAAATAATAGAAATTTACATTAAGAATGCCAACATTAGCAAGCGAGGCTAACAAGCTTCTACTTTCCAGGTGGAATATTTAACAGCACAATGGGTTCTCGTAAAGAGAAAAAGGGATTAAACCGTGTAATGGTTGGAACTTTAGAAATAGTACATCCACTGATGCAATGGGGAATGCCCACTCAGAAGCTCGAGCCATAGACACCTTTTACAATCTCAGCTGAATTTTAGCATCCTTTTTTCGGACCGATACCCACCTGTAAGTTTCAACTCAGATCATAAACATTACGTGACCGAAGGTAGGGAGATGAAATAATTAAATATGGCCAGAGCTGTTCTAAGTATTAAAGTGAAACTGCAATGGGCACTAAAACTAGTTTTACATAGTACACAATGTACTGTACTGTTTGACGCAACTTTGAGAGCAAGGCCGATAAAATGGGGATTTTTTGGGGGGGGTTTCAGCCACAGACTCCATACCCATGAAAAGCAACGTATATTAGGAATCAGTGCTAACATTAGCAAGCTAGGCTAACAAGCTTCTTCTTTCCAAGTGGAGTACTTAACAGCACAATGGATTCTCTTTATGTTGAACATTGTAAAGAGACAAAGGGCTTAAATCTGTAATGACTGAAATGTTAGAAATCAAAAAAATCTGTCTTGAAATAATCTAATCAAAATATAATATCTGACAGGTACATTTCAAAATTGCCTGCTGTGGCTGTAAAATTATCGGGATTATTACTGAATAATGAACAAACTTTGTTTTCTTCATTAACACACACTTACACATTGACTGATTGTCAGCGTTTAAAGCCAGATGTGCAGGTTTATGACAAATTCAAACCACTAGTCTGAACAGCAGCCAGCTGTACAGATTGACATTTGGTAGAAAGGAAGCGCTAAAACACATTCCACTTCCGCGTTATTAAGGATCTCACATAGATTAAAAGTCACTGTATGAGAAAGCAGTATCGATCCGTTACCTCATCACCCAACTAAAAACACTCGGTGCGCCCCCACCCTTTGACTCAGCATCTTTCACTTTTGCACACTGCGTCTCTCTTTCCTGTTTGTTCTATCTTATTATTACTATCAGGGAAACTTCTCAAGTCACCCATTGACACGGCGAGTTCCACTACCTCAGCATCATGACGATGGGATTTCACAGCACTTTTCTGACCAGGGGAGGGGTGGGGATGGGGGTGGGGGGCAACACCTACCACCACTGGAGGAGGGGGGATATCCCGCTGGCCCGGATGCATGTACCGAAACCTCACCCCTGCCTGAGCTGAGGTAAGGTTTGTTTATCTGCTATTTAGTTTCCAGACAGGGTTTTGATAAACTCTCAAATTTGATCTGACCTTACACAGTCTTTCCTTTCTCACAAACAGCTCGAGTGAGATACCGGCAGTTTTGAAGAAAAGGGACGCCCACGATTTAAAGTTAAAGGAAACCGGTGCCCATTGAAGGGCTGTTAGTGAAGTTAGAGATAAATAATGTTGTCTTTTAGAGATAATATCCTATTTTCTGTTTTTAATTAGTCACCCAATAATCTGTATGAACTCTTATTCCACTAACAACATAAAAAGTTACTCATGGAAACCACAATAAGATATTTCAGTCCATTAGAGGATGAAATGTCATAAGTGCTCTTGCCGATTACCTTCTTCTCTTTATCCTCTTTCTGCCGATGCTGACATTTGAATGGAGTCAAAGATGTTGACCTGGGAAGACCTACCACTCTCTCTGTTCTTCTCTTTTCGCACTTTTCCCAGTGTAGGATTCCCAATGTGCATCCATATACACATATATAGTGCAGTGTAAGGTTATGGTAGGAAGGCTGAGGTAGTGGTGGATATAGAACATGTTTAATTCCCACATTGGAGCCTCGGGTTCATGTCTTACCACATACCATAAGTCTGTTAGCTTTTTTTTTTACCTCTGCCAAGAAGGTGATTTGGTGCCATTTGTTTGTCTGTCAGCAGGATTACAGGAAAAACTACAGGCCCAATTTTCATGAAACTTGGTAGAAGGGTGTAGCATGGACCAAGGAAGAACCCGTTAAATTTTGGAGCAGATCCAGATCACGCCAATATATGAATTATATATCATTTTGTCGCACATGCATGTACCTGCTGTAGTTAAAGTGAACTGCGTGCCGTGACTCCAACAATAGATAACTGCCATCTCAAACACCTTGGCCAAGGGTCTGGGCCCTCCGAGTGCCCTTCTAGTTTTTATGTGATTGTTTGTTGGTTTATTTAAGATGGGGACAATGCACATTAATTAACATGAGCACTTGAGTCCATCTTGTAAATGTGCCAGATTTAGTTAAGAAAACATTGACACACAATGACATAACCATATGACATATAAAAGACATTAAAGGAAACATACAGAAGCACAATTAGTATAATGACAGAAACACAAAAAGGCCCAAAGATCAAACCCCCCTCCGGTAGATGAGTTTTCATTTGTTTAATGAATTAGTGCTCAGAGTGCTCAGTCTCTAATATTGACTACACTTTTACAACACTTGTCCTGTGTGGACATTGCAGCAATAATCCATATTTTTCCCTACTTTGCCTGTGGTGGAGAGCCGAATTGTACTGTATATGTTGTATATGTTAGAGCCATTCTTCCTGACTTTAGAGCGTGTAAACATGTTGGGCCACATGAATGAAATAGGCCCCCTTATGTGATCATTTTATTTTTATTTTATTTGGAAGTAGCAAAAACTTATGTTTAATAGGAAAACACTCACTACCTCACAGGGAAAGTTATGTTTTCAATCCATTTTGTTTAATCCAGATCCTGATGCAGATGAGAAATTTCAAAACATTTCCTATTATTGAAACAACATGTTCAGAGATCTTTGGAAGACTATGATAGATGGTCTATCAAACACTTGGGTCCAAAGTGAGATCTCTCAACAACCGGCAGGCACATTGCCATGAAATTAGTTGTACATATTAAAAGGTCCCATGAGGATGAATCCTAATATTGAGAGCTCCTGACCTTTCATCTAGCGTCATTATAAGACTGAAATCCCCCCCCCCTCCTCAACAAAGACTTGTTAACTCCTCTGATCAGCTTCAGACTGCGAGGCAGCAGCGGAGAGTCCACAGTAAACAGCGACAGCAATGCTGGCCTTGTTTCAGAGAAGATACTCATGATTTATACGTGCACACACACCCACTCCCGCACACATTCTCACTCACACAAACACACACACATACTTATTAAGAATTGTATAAACGCACAAACACACCAGGGAACAAACATGCACTTACTGTACGCTTACAAATACAAACACGTGTACAGGCGCATGTACTCAGACAGTTTTACACATACAATACAGACTCGCATTAAACATTCGCCTTCTTTCGTGTCTCTGTTTTACTCTTCATATCATTTGTCTCTCGGAGAGATGTCTCGAGTGTCAGTTTCCCCTGAAATGTTGTGATTAGTTTCTATCAAAACGAAACCACAAACCAAACAAACCCTTAAACACCCACACACACACACACACACACACACACACACACACAAACACACTCGCCATCTCCTCCAGGCTGTTCCGGAGTGACGCCACTGAGGACGTTTTCGGAAACCGAGCAGCATCCCCGGCGGCTGTTTTACCGTAAACACGTCGCAGCACATCATCATGTCGCTCAGACAGCCGAGAAGGGTCACTGGTCAAAAGGGGTGACTCAGACTCATCAGCCCCCTCTGCCTTCACCCGACTTCCCCGAAATTCAATTTTTGCTTCCCAAAAACTTTGTGACAGGAAGTCACTGCCTTTTTTGGTGTTGCACAAAATTCTGATTGGCCAAGTGTGGACATGGGCTGTTAAAGTTTAAACATGTGGAAGTTACACTCTCAAACATCAATAGGACACTATCAAACTGACTCCAGTACCTCATCAAAAATATTATAAACAAATGAAAGCATGCTGGAGACAATTGGGAGCCAAATGTTTCTCCAAATTAAGACCACGTTTCCCATAAATCCTGTTGCTGCCTGTCACCAATAAGAGTCTTGCTTCCTCAGCTAATGGTTTCCTTTTTGTCTTTACTGAAGAGAATAAACATGTTGGACTTTTATTTTTTCTTTGGTCTTTATCTCTTTCCACCGTCTGCTGTCAGAAACCTTTTTAGGGGGCAGCCATATGTTTTATTTTTAGCCACGCTAGCCGCATGGATCTATGAATGGCATTCCACCACTATGACCAACAACTCTTCCATGGATTTGCACATAATTCTGTACAGTCATTCATGGTCCCCAGAGGCTTAATCCTACTGACTTTGGTGATCTTCTGATTTTTCCTCTAGCGCCACCATGAGGCCCGTGGAAAGTTTGCCTGTAATGTAGGTTTCCCTACATCTGTTGGATGGATTGCAATGAATTTTAGTACAAATACTTTTGGTCCAATATTTATTTGAGTTTACGGCCAAAAACCTGCAGAACTAATAACATTCCCATCAACCTCAGCTGTGCTTTGTGCCTTCTGCTAATGATGCAAATATTAACATGCTAACACACTACTAAGATTGTGATCATGGTAAACATTATGCCTGGTGAATATCAGCATGTTAGTATTGGTGACTACGTACATCCACACAAAGCAGCTAGCAAGGCTGTAGACTCATGGTCATGTCAAGGCTAGTTGCCCATATGTTTTAGATAATGACAGATTTTTATTCAGTATAAACGTATTTATCGATTTATTTAGTTTTATTGGTTACATTTTAATTTTGAGTTCCCATATTGGCACCAAAATACGTACATATGTTGAATGAGACAAACGTTTGCTAATGATATAATTCAGTAGCGTGAGTTTAACTATAGCTTATTGTAATGATAACAATTACAGATGCATTTGTTTTATTCCAATACTCACTTGCAATAATCCACTCAGGCTATCTGCCGATAATACTGATTTGACACCAATGGTGTCTTGTTCCTAGATTTAAGATGTTTATATCTCACTGTATGGAGTTCAATGGAATTATTTTTATGTACAGTAACATGAGACTTGGCTTTGGCATTCAAAACTAAGTCAGCAGTCCTAATATAATAATGGAAACATTGAGTTTTATGAATGATAATAAACATGATTTTAAGGTGCGAATAAATGTAAATATATATGATTTTGAGTTGCCATGTTGAAAGTCCCACAAAGCTTTAAGGTTCAGAGCTTTGTTATGTGGCCAAATATATAGTAGGCTATATACACCAAACATTAGGTGTGAAATATGAACACATTACCTAAATCCTAACATAGGGCTGTCAGTTGATTTTACCATATCATATAACCATAATGTGTGTGTGTGTGTGTGCTTAGACATAGAACGGGATAAATAAAGTATCTATCTACAGTATAAGACAGGAAGTCAGTGAGTGTATTATAGTTCATAAGCTGCTTTGTAACATGTGGCTCATGAAAAAACCACAAGTTATTAATTCAACACACCTCCCTGCCATCTTTTAACACACACACTGCATTGATATTATTAAAAACACACATACCCACACACACACACAAGCACACGTACCAAAGCACACACCCACACACACATGCACGACAAATGAAACAATTCCAGATACACGTACCCCTGCGTTGGTGTTATCTCAGTTCAGCAGATGACAATGCATAAAGGAAACTACCAGACATTCCTTCTGCTTTTTCTAAATAAGCTCGAATGTAGACGACATTTTTCTCTTCGTCATAAGAAGATATTCATAGTAATCAAATAATTCAAATTCTCAGTACACACAAAATCTCTTTTTAAGATCCCTAAATTAAGGAAATCTAGTCATTTCTGACGCTTCCTTTGTACATTTAAACCCAAAACGCTGTTATTGATGGTTTTATAATTTACAAATATTAAAGAGGAAATGAAACAAAAATGGACTTAAATATAACCTGAAAGCATCATCCAAGAGATAAAGTCTTTCTGTCTGTGTGTCGATATTCACTCATTTGTTTATCAAAGTAAAAAGAATTTATGTAGCTGTGTATGTTTGTGCACTGCAAAACCAACTTTCAGGAATCCCTTAGGGCCTTGAAATGCACTTTAAGTTTGTTTAATTAAAGGCTTCCGAATCACAAGCTCCCATTTTGAGAGTTAAGGGGAAGGTTTTAGTTGATATTTATTAAAACCTGTTTCTGGGTTGATTAAATCTTATTTCTCAATCAAAACCACATGAGGTAAGATAAATCCAGAGCTAGATCTAAAGTTGTCGAAGGTAGACGTGCTTCACCTCAATAAGCACCAACAATCCAAAGATCCGTTTAAAGCCTCTTTCAGATTTATAAAAAAGAGAAAAGGATGAATGTGAAGCTGCAAACCAGAGACCAGAGTTTAAAACACACACACTGACTTCATGTTTTACATACTTGTCTGCCTTACAAACATGCACACACTTCCTTGTTAATCATCTGTTTCTGTCTCACACGCAGTCACACATGTGTGGAGGGTGACTGAGGTGACTCAGCAGAAAGCACCCATCTTGGTGTAGGCCATTGACCACTCATGTATCTTCACGCATATGGAGCCTCCTTCTCTTCTTCTCTTAATCTTCAAAACCGCAGCAGCCGCCTGTCTCTTCCTGCAGACCGTCCATATGTCTTACACATCGACACCGCTCCTGCTGTTGCCTAACGTTTCCCACGTTGACCCAGTCATCGGGGAAATGTTTTATATGGTTACTGGAACACAGGGGTTGTGTGTGTGTGTGTGTGTGTGTGTGTATCATGTGATAGCCTAAAATTGCCATTATGACAGTTATTGCTAATAAGAGATAACATTACCACGGTTGTCTCTCCTGTGACTACTTACATGTGTCGGGTTTTACAGTAGTCAGGTTTCTTGTGTGCATGTACATCTTTACAAACAGTGGCATTCTTTTACCTCTCTCAAACCCTCGTGGAGGGCGGAGCCTCGTCTTCAGGTAAATGCAGCTCACCTGGCCTGATAGCACTTAAACCAGCAGCCAGGCTCCAGTTGGCTTTTGTTTGGTTTGGTTCCATTTGGTTTCTTTGCTGCACCATAAATTAACACATTTTGAACTCATGTATCACTTACATGTTGCACACAGCCCTTCTTTGTTTTTTCTTGAGTGAGTTTTGACATTATGTCATCCCAAAATCATCCCAAAACAATATTACTCAATAATTAGTAATAAACTGTCTTCATGCAGCATTACAATGTGCTTTTAAATCCTTGTGCTTCTGCATTGCAAATTAAAGGTGACTGAGTCACAGAGCATGAGTGCAACCACCTGCTGGAGCCATACAAAGAGAAAAAAACAAGCCCCTTACTTTATTATGCAAAGGAAAAAAACCCTGCTGGTCTGCATCACATGCTGTTGTGCTCTGTCATCGTGTGACTGTGTGTAGGAGCCCAAAAAAAAAGAAATGATGGTTAAGTGCAAAATCTGTCCCTTCCTCCAGCCGTAACCCTGAGTGTCTTCTGTCTTCTTGTGACAAAAAACACCAGCCAGTCAGGAGCCAGAAAGGCACACACAGTGCTTATTAATGTGTGTATGTGTATGTGTGTGTGTGACATCAAAGTGTTAAAGCTCGCCAGCCCCTATCATACACATCCTCCTGTCGTACACTCTCTCTATCTGTGTCCGTCTCTCTGTCTTCAGCACCTGCCTATTAGAGGGCGGCAGGGTTAATAACAGGTTGGTCCCTGTGTGTGTGTGTGTGTGTGTGTGTGTGTGTGTGTGTGTGTGTGTGTGACACAGGAAACTAGAGAGAGCATTTCTGTTGTTTTGATCTGACCCCCTGACTACGGTGTGTGTGTGTGTGTGTGTGTGTGTGTGTGTGTGTGAGTGTGTGTGTAGTAAGTTTCTATGGACAATGGTGCCCATTTGCAAGTCTGCCAAGTTTTAACACAACATGGCCGAAAGTATGTGGACACCCCTGTTCTTATATTTTTGTGCCTATTGGACTGTGACTCTTTTTAATGTTTTGGTCCCGGTTTCTTAGTACCAATGAAGGGAAATATAATTGGAAAAAAAATCCTGCAGCCAGGTTCCAAAATCAGATGGAAAGCCTGAAATCCAAGAGTTATAGCTGCACATTAAAGGCCACAATAACATATGGGTGTAATGCCCGGTAGTCTGTATACTTTTTGTCATGTTACTGTTTATGTAAGGTATATGCTTTTATGCCAGGTTTTAGACCTTTGATGCCCATGTCGATGGAATGACATGTTTAGTTGACAGGTAAAGTGGGCAGGTTGCTTGTGTGTGTTTGTGAGGCTGGAGGGGAAGTTGGGCAGCTTAGGGGTTTTATTGCAAAGGGGAAAGTTTTAATTGAGAGAGAGAGAAGACGAAAGTGAGGAGGAGAGACAAAGAGAGTGAAAGAGAGAGGGAGTGATTGCAGTTTTTTATAATAAAAAGAGAACGAGAGCATAAAAAGAAGGCGGAGATATAAAGGACAAACATTTAATGTGTCATATGAGTGGGTTTGTAGAAAGAGAGAAGAGTGAACTGCGTCCTTTTGAACCATTGCAAGCTTCAAAGGCCAACACTCGTTAAAATGGACGTCTGTCCCTCCATCCTCAGAGAGAAGACAGAGAGAACCACAGAGGGGCGGGGGTGTGTGTGTGTGTGTGTGTGTGTGTGTGTTTGTGTGTGTCACACTGCCAGGAACAGAGACACTAATTGTTTACTGGTTTTACTGGAGGACAACTCTGAGTGAACTTGATTTCATTCATGAATTTTTGTAACATGCAACAAATTCTTGTGAGCTGTAGATGTAAAGAAATCTCTGATGTCAAAACAAAGCAGTGATGGTTGCCTTTATAGAATGATTTAAAAGTCCTCATTGATGTTTAAAAAACATGTTTGATGAAAAAGAACTGTATTACAGCGGCTGGTACTTTAAAGATCCTGTCTAGACATGTTTTAAGACCTATACAAATAATCTGCTTGCAACAATAAAGTGTGTGCTTTTTTTTTTCCAACAAAAAAGTATAATTTCCACATCCAAATTCTTAAAAAGACATCTGCTCCTTCTAAAAATCCAGAATCTATGAATATGCAAATTGTGTTATTTTCTAAAAGTTTCCTGCTGGACACAAGATGTCTCCTACTTCACTGTGAAGTCGGTTCTCAGTGTATGTGCACTAGTGGCTTCAACACTATTTGTGATGTCACAAATCATCCCCGCAGGCTCCGCCCCTTATTTTTAACTTCCCACTTCCAGCAGATAAGTGAAAACATCCTTCTAGAGTCAAACTCTGCACAGACATCATTCTGCACAGTGAAGATCAAACATCCAACTGTGGGAACAAGAAGAGACAAGAGAGAACATTTTGACTGGAGGGGGACTTTAAAAGTAATCTGTGTATATTTGTCCCATAGTAGTGCTGTCAACATTTAAAAGCTGTCGTGTGACCATTGCTACAATGGACTGATATTTGTAGTGTCTAACCATAAAAAGATTAGAAGAACTGATACTGAACATATGCGAACTACTACGTGTACTACTACTGTTTTTCTCATATCACAAACTCCTCGAGATAATTCATGTCTGACGTTAATTTTCCATTAAGAACCGATTTGGTGTTTTGAAGGACACACTGTGTTCAGATGTGACTTTGACTGAAAACTGTAGGTATTTTAAACAATTGGGTTACATTTAACTGTTGTACCCTGACAGTATTTCACTATATCTAAGGTCCTAATCCTAATCCTAACCATGCATTGATGATGTTTGGTGCTCAAGCACAGTCAAACTGGATGGACACTGTCTCTTTTCATGTGAAGATGTAACCATCATCATCACTATATTGTTGCTGCTGTTTACATTCCCGAAGACGCTAATTCAAAAGATGCACTGCAGAATGATATCCTGGGTGTATATAATATAATAGAATTTGTATAAAAATAACTGAATATATCTATTATTTCATGTCATTGTATGGATTGAATTATTATTTTCTGTGTAGCATGAAGGACTTGCAAATAAAAACACATAGAAAACAAACATTGGTGTGACACAGCTTAATAAGGATCTAAATAACAGTGAGTGAAAGGCAAAAAAAAGCCCCAGCATGAAGCGTGCTGGTGTTTACTGTAGTGAGAGGAAGAAAAAAAAGTGGACTGCCAGTAAACTGTTGCCCTGACAAACAAGTAATCACTCTCATTATCCATGTTACATCTTAACACCATGTGAGCTGGCCAACTGCGGGCCACTAGAATGACGACAGCAGTTTTCTTCAGTTACGTTGGGAAATAAACAAATGTGTCATGTTTAAATTACAACAATTACGAAAAGTATTTATTCCAAACTTATGACAGAGTATTAGGGTAATTGATTTTGAGAGTAATGTCTTAATATTATTAGGAAAAAGTTGCGATTTCAAGAGTAAAGTCTAAAATTGATAAGAAATCTTACAAACTAGATGTGGATTCTTCCCATCCAACATTACACAAATGTGTGTTTTTGTTTGTTTGTTGCAGTATAAACACCAGTACAAAGGCAGGTTCAACAAAACTAAATTTAAGAATTTTTATGGCTTTGCGGAACTGAATTTAAAACTGATTTCAGAACAAAACAAAGAGACAAAGACGGGGAAACAAGAAACACTGAAAGATGTGAAGAAAGACATTAGGAATAAAAAATCCATTCTATCAGTGTATTGTATTCCCCTTTTAAAGCTACTTTTTTTGAGAAAATTAGGGTGAAAAATGTTTTTAAAAATACATATTAAGAGGCCTGAAGTCTGGATACTGTCTGTATGTACAGTGTGTGTTTCACTACATGTAAACAAGCTTCTAGACAAAAATGTTCAGATATAAGAGTGACCACACACTCATTAACACTAATTTTCTCTGGATTTATCCTCTCTCTGTTACTCTACCTGCTTTGTGTTTCATCCTTTCATCTTTTCATTAATCCTCCACGTCTCTCTCACTCCATCCTGCAGTCTGTATCATCAGATTTAAGGTGTTTAACTCAGCAGGAACACACACTTACACACACTTACTGTATGCTGTCATTTTCTCTCATCACTCATATTCTCTCTCTGTCCCAGTCTGCGTTGCGTTATCTGTGTGTGTTTGTGTGTGTGTGTGTGTGTGTGTGTGTGTGTGTGTGTGTGTGCGGCTTCAGAGAGCGCACACACTCATGACTTCCTCTTCATCACTAATCGCTCTCATCTGCTGATCTTCTTGATCTCTGCTCTGCTGTCTGATACACAACAGAGCGCTGCGGCCCCCCGGGACTCTTTAAAAGCAGTGGAAGGTGTGTGTGTGTGTGTGTGTGTGTGTGTGTGTGTGTGTGTGTGTGTGTGTGTGTGTGTGTGTGTACCCATAGGAGACTGTGGTTTCATGGAATCAGGCAGGACAGTAGGGGACTGAGTTGGAGGGCATAGTTTGTGGTTTCAGCTGATGGTAAAAGTGTGTGTGTGTGTGTGTTTGTGACAGGGAATGGTTTCGCGGAATCTGTTGGAAATCAGTTGTCCAGTAAAGGTTTTTTTTTTTTTTTCTATTATTGGAACAAACAGAGTGTTTGGTGTTGGTATGGAGACCCAAACAAACTGTTGATGAAAACCTTCCAGATACTAATTAAATGCTGACACACACTAAGTAACAGTCCCCTCTGTTGTTTAATCCTCACTTATACATTATTTATTAAGGTTTATATTACCGGTATTATCATTTCCTACAGTCTGTCATGTGGAACATTTAAAAATGCATAAAAGCGTCACTGTTTGTCATATTCCTTTATTCCTTCAGCCACTATCTTGTTCTCATCACAAACCAGTGTAACCATTGAGCTGTGCTGCCAGAGCATACTCACTAATTTCTGCAACAGCATTTTCTGTCTGTGTAAATCACCTAGAAGAGATTTGTTACAATGTGGATCTTTCCATGTGGTTTTCAATAGTTTTAATACTTGATCGCTCCAGTGAGCTGGGTAGTAAACTTCAAGTGAGAAACACAAACACAGAAATCTCTCATGGAATAACCCAAACTGTTCGAGCTCTGAGGGACTGCAGACCGATCTCTACACAGAAAGTGTAAGTGAATGCCTGATTCAATGGTGGAAAATCCTGCAACTTGTGATGAATTTCCCATACCTCCTTGGCCCCTCCTGGACTTTCCTACCCCTCACCACTGAAGCAGTGTTGCTGAGGTAGTCGAAATGGATGTCTGGATCATCCTCTCATCCCACTGAAGCCTGGGGCGCTCTGCCCTGGGCCTGCAGAGTGCTGAATGGGCATCTTTGAGAAGACAAGTCATGGTGAGAGGGACTGGGCAGGCTTACAACGTGAAGAGCTGGCACTACGAGTCATGAGCTGTCTTCCTGCTGCCATTCAACTTGTGGGTTCCAGGGGAGGGTTTCAGCAGAGTGATACAATGCAAAACCTTCTGCCTCTCTCTCTGCTGCCTCGTGTTTGTTCAAACCTACCCCAGCGTTAAGGTCTGAAACCTTCATTAAACTGAAGTTTGGAGAGGTATGCTGGTTCAAACCCCAGACCGGCAGAATAAACCTGGCTGTGGCACCTTCTCCTCCCTCATTACCACCACTGAGGTGCGCTTGGCCATGAGGCACTTAATCCTCAACCACAGATCAGATTGTGGTTGTACTGGGCAGCTTCCAGGTGAATGAGTGTAACTGTGGTTGTGAGCAGGGTATTCATGAACCCCCCTGAACCGATGACTTAACAGCCTGTCTTTTCGGCCAATGTCGGTGAGTTCCGCACTGTTGGCCCTTGTCTGCGGCTTTTCCGGCCGACTGAGCATGTTGAATCGGCGGAGGCCAATCGGTGCTGAAGCGAATTCAGCAAACGACTTCATCAGAAGATCACACGTGAAAGAATCATCTGAGTTTTCTCATTCTGACCACACCAGTGCCATTTGCTACTTCACATTAGACATGTTCTTGATTAGAAGCAGCTGTTTTACTGATCCGTCTAAGCGAACGTCGGCCAACCTGCATCCATAGGGTTGCTTTTGTTTATATCTATCTAGGTCTTCTGGCGTTCTTTTTTGAATGTCAAATGCAGACTACCGCCACCTACTGGTATGGAGAGTTATTAGGCACTGAACATTCGTGCTACTTGGCCACTCGCTGTAGTCAGTGTGTTCTAGTGTCACTTTTTGGCCAAGACACAAGACAGAGGCGACGTAAGACGACGCAACAGCGTGCTTTTGTGGCGGTTAGTTATTTAAAGTCTGTTTGTTGTGTCACAGCCTTTACAAAGACAGAATTATGTGTGTTTGGACTAAAATATCTGACCTGGAAGGAGGGTGGATCTCTAACACACTGTCCAATTAACAAGATACTTGTATTGTTGTATCGTCTGTCTTTAGTTCAACACACCTAACCCGTAGCCCTGCAAACAATTTATCTTCAACTCATTCCATCCAAACACCTCACTAAGCATTTCACCCCCCCCCCCCCAGTGTATTGTACAGTACAGGGGTCGGACGGCGGCTCGGGAAATCCCATAAAAGAGTGTGTGTCAGCAAGATGACAGAGTGAGACAGACTCTTCATCAGTGAGTCTAGGGCTGCAGTGTGTATACAAACACACACACACACAAATAAACACATACTGTACCCCACGCCGAGCCCCGGGTCTTGACTCAACACCATAAACCCGCCATACCATCATGCTTGGCGGCAGCATCAGCAGTGAGGAAGCCAAATGTGATGACATGATACATGACATCACTCACACAACACACACACACACTTTAAATTAGCAGACGGTCTTCTCACACACGCACCCGTTTCTTGTCATAGTGCCAGGCACACACCTGCGGGGGGTTATAAATGATGTCTGTAATTATGTACACACACAAATCACACAGTCACACTGCACTGTTTAATTCCGCGAAGCCGGGGGTTGCTCACATTGAGACAAACACACCAACACACACACACACACACGTTCAGTGACAGAGCAGCCCTGAGGCCTGTCTGACAGGACAGTTTAGTGGTCTCATTAGCAGCGGGTGGAATGCCAACAGATAATTAACCAGGAGAGATGAAGAGAGAGAGGGAGGGCGAGTGTCAGCAGTAAAACACATAAGAGAAAGATGTTCTTTATGAGGTGGATAAAGTGAAAAGACGATAAAACCCCAGAGGGGAAGGAAGCTGACTTTGACTGGTTTCTGGGTTTGAACCGGCAGCCAGGACACTTTCACCAACCAGCTGAGCTCCAGACTGACACCATCCTCTGTACCAGGGAGGGATACCATAATGATGATAATGAAAACCATTTAAGGATGATGCGTTCTTTTGAGGAAAAGGCTGGCTGTATTCAATTGTTTTAAATATAGTCAACAAATCCCATTTAAAGACTAAATCCTACAATACGTGGGATTGAAAGTTGATGTATTGGTAAAAAGAAAATGCGACTAAGTGCCAAAGGATACAGTCAGCGAATAAATCAGTATGTGAAGAGATGAAAAGATCACATCTGTGTGGAGCGATGAGGAGACTGTTACCCTCCCCCAGTTAATACAGGAATAGTTTCATCATGTTTTCTATTTTTTTTTTCTCCACCATTTGAGGTTTTCCCTCTTCTTCTACAAAGGTATAATGGCATCAACTGGAGAATTAGCACCACCTACGGCTTATTTTGATGAACAATGTTCACATAAAAGCAGATGGATGGAAACAGGCATAAATGTGTTAACATTTGCACTAACTACTGTGTTAGTCAGTCTCATAGTACTTTTCCCTACGAACAGGGATGAATATTAAACCTCAGAGCTACTAAATGAATTGTCTGTTGTGTTAAAATGCTCCTGAGCGTTCTTTTGCTAGATAAGTACATTCAGATATCAGTACTAAGTATTGTTTTTGCATTGGTACTGAAACTCAGGTAACATATTGTTACTGGTACTGAAAAACCTTAAATGACACCCGGCGATCATAGGAAGGTGACAATTTCGATTTCATTTTTGGAAAGTGAAGGTAAGATTGAGCTGGCAGCATTATGGATGCATACATATTTCAAATGAGAAATGAGTTTACCTGGCATGAGATTTTATGTTAAATAGAGTACATTTTCACTTTAGCACAGGGACTTAGGACGGTTCTGCCAACCTGACTTTTTCCACCACAGCCAAAGACACAGTTCAGTATAAAGATTTAAAAAAAAGAGTAAAATGCTCAGTGAAGGCAGTGCTATGAAATTGCCTTCACAAACAATAAATAGACTCTCACATTGAATATTTGAATCAACTCACTTTTATTTGAAGTCATTTGGGATAACAGTGTCAGCTGAACGATTTAAGAGTAATTTTATTTCAGTATGAACAGATGTAAAAAAAGAAGACAAGATGCTGATACACAATGCTAAAAAAGAAAAAAAACAGCGGTTAAATAGTTATGGTCTCAATATCCGACCGATCTGGGCAGCAGTCAACTAAAGTGAGTCTTCAGTCACAAGTCATATTCACTTTTGCCACTTTTGAATGCTTATGTGGGACATGTCAAACAACTGTGGCCGTCAACAGCGGACAGACTTAATGCTAATCGTACCTGTTGTCTCATTATTCAAGCTGAGTTCTTGAAATGAAACAAAACCAGATGCTCATTTCACTTCGGCTGCAGACAAAGAGACTCCAGTCAAATCTGATGAAAACGTACAGTCAAACAGCTAAACTGTGTTGTATTGATGGAGAGAAATCATCACCTGCTTATTGAAAACGTGTGGAGTTGTTGCACATGAACCTTGAACAAAATGCTTTAGCTTCATAAACAGCTCTCAAAAAAATACCCTGTGAAAATCCCGTATCTCCATCTGTCTTCTGCAAAAATAGTAAAACAACAAAACAAGTTAAAAACAAAGTGCAGACTTAGGTGGAATATATCATTTTTTAGTTTTTGATGGTTGTAGATTCCCATCACCAATAGAGGAGCGTGTAACCATTGAAGAATTTAGTTAAAGCTGAAATTTAATGCTAATTCAGGAGCCATTTGGTCTGCTTGTTAAGTTGCTTTTTCAAGTAACTCATGTTTACCTCAACAGTGGCACCAGACACTCAGTCCAAAGTGTGTTGGGATCAGTGGAGAGAAGTGTGTTAAATGTTAACGCAAGCAGCCTAACCAACAGAAAATCCTCTGTAAAAAAGTCAAAAGCAAACCACCAGAAGTTCCTGGAGAAGACGATAACGTTTGCAGGCTGTGATGTAAACTCTTTGTGTGTCCAGACGTTTTTGCAGGACAATGAGGACGATGATGAAAACATGGTAACTAAGGCAACTTCAGCAGGACTGGATACGCCTCTCCCCAAATCCCAAACGATCCTGTCGCCCTGTCGACAGGACAGTCTATGTCTCGGACAAGACGAGGAGGAAGATGTGTGGCAGGATGGTAAAACGGTGGATCCTTTCACCTCCTCTCCTCTCATGGAGACGTTTGTTAGTTCGGAGAAGAGGAGGAGGAGGAGGAGAAGGTGTGAGATAGAGTAGAAAAAGGAGAGATCATCTGCTCATTCAACCGCCTCTTCACCGAAAGAAACGTTCCATCCTTGCATCCTTAGAACAAGTTTTTCTGAGAGGAACAGAGGCGTAGTGGTAGGAGGAGTAGAAATATAAATAGACAAGAAGATGGAACAGGAGGTTCGTTAAATACCTCCTTCACATCCTTTGTTCATCTTTATCAATTTAGGTTATCATCTCCTTCTCATTAAAGAGTCTGTTAGTTCAGAGTTTCCACCAGTTAAGCGCTACCATTTCAGCAGTTACCCAGCCAGCCGGCGGGCTCGGCGGTCGGTTGTCACGGTGACAGTGAGGTGTGGTGTGGCGTGGCATCAGTCGGTGGGAGTTGGGATGACACAGATGTGCAGGAAGTTGTCAGGGTGGCTGAGGTGTTCGCTGAGCCACTGCAGAGGAGTCTCCAGCAGAGGCTCGATGCCGTGGATCACCACCTGGTATCGCTTCTGCTCACCTGGAAGGAGACGGGGGGACAGTTTTTCATTTCATTAGCTAGTAGCATCTTTTAATTCCTTTTCTCTAAAACTCTCTTCTACTGGAAAGCCGGCTTCTAATTTAGTTTTACGCGTTTATTTCGGTTTTCTGTTCTTTTATATTCTGGATGTTTCTCCCTGTCTTACTTAAGGCATTTCAGTATTTTAATTTATATAGGAAGTTGTACAAAAAAGAGAATGGGGAGAAGAAGGGATTGAGGAGAGAAAGAATCAGGATGGTAGTCGAAGACAACAAAGAAGTAGAAAGGATTGGAGGGAACTAGTGAAACTGAGGTGTTAAAGTTGAGAGGAGGAAATGAGTAAGATCAAAAACGGTGTAAAGGACAGAAGAAAAAGGAGGAAAGGAGAGTGTGTAAAGAGAAAAGGGGGAAATAGGCGGAAGGGAAGCTAAAGCAGAAAAATTAGGAAAGGCGACACAAGGTCAGAAACAAGAAGAAAGAGCAGCTAAAAAGAGTGAGATGGTAGAGAGAAAAAAGGAAAAGAGATGGTTACGAGGTGAGCGAGACCACATCAGACACTACAGTAATACCACTGGTGTGGTGGGTGAGAGAGAGAGAGAGAGAGAGAGGGAGAGAGAAAGTACGAGAGTAAGGAGAGTGACAGTTGATTGTTTTTGTGTTCGTCGTTGAATTTTAACTTTCACTCTGACAGTTTGCAGTTTCAGACTGTGTGTGAGTCTCTGGCTATGATAGCCTCCTGTGACTGACCCCGCCCACCGCTGAAAGGCCGTGACCGCAAATCGTCCGTTAAGAGCAGAGACGTTCTCAACCATCTCGACCTTTCTGGGTCGTGTGATTTGCAGAGAGGAGATTTGTGACGATTTTTTTAAACATAAAACCGTATTACAAACGCGCCGTGAAGCCAGAAAGACACGAGGCAGGAAGAGTTGAATGAAAAACTCTTAGCTGCATTATGGGAAATGGAGGATTGGAGCTTAACCTTTACGAAGGACTTAAAGTCTAGTTATCGACTTGATTTTGACCCCCCCTTTTTTTTTTTTTTTTAACCCGTCTCTTGCAAGTCCCCCCCCTGTGTGAACTTTGTAGTTGTGTAGTCCTAAAATGCTGCACTACCCCTTCAATGGTAGTTCAAATGTCTTTGGTGTCGTGGTTAGGCGTTATTCCACCCACCTGAATCGAGCGGGGGACCTTAGTTGCATCTCTACCTCACTCGAATATCTCTCCACTTTTGCTATCTAATTAAGGCATAAAATTCCCCAAAAATAAATAAATAAATTCAAAATGTATTAGAAGGTAAAAGCATTGGCCTGTTGCACCAAAAGAAACTTATATACAACATATATAAGATCTTTAAATTCAATTTGACAATAATATGATACTTTGAATTAAGATAAATTAGTATATTATCAAATAATTTCCGTAGGTGTACATATATAAACTTTATATATAAATATTATATAAATTATTTTCAAAAATAGTAGTAATAACAATAATAATATTTATCTTATTTATTATTTAAATTGTGGGTTGTTGTATAGATGTTATTTAGAGCTCCTTGAATGAATTAAATACAGAAGTATTTCAGGCTCAAGTTGAAATGAAAACTGAGGTTATTATAATTTCAGGACTTAAAAAAGAAAAATTAAAAAAAATAAATTAAAGGCCAGAAAAGTTTATAGACACGTTAATAACATGTTCTGTTGTTGAGCTTTAGAGGTGTATTCCTACTTGCAGTTCCTTCTTGTAGTTTAAATTCTTCAAAAATACTTTTTTTTATTTTAAAATAAATAAAATAAAAACGTACAGGTGAGGTCTGGTGGTTGAACTTGAAATGCAGATTGTTCTGTTCAGACACAACAGATTGATTCAAGTGATCTGTTTACATTTGACTGGTTTCTAGTGAAGTCAAAGTCAGAAAATGTTCACATATATAAAAAGACAAATAAGAATTTAATCTCACTTCAAAAACTGATTGATGTTTCAAGACAAATATTTTTGCAGATTTGCAGTGAACGGGCCGGAAGGTGACAAATGTTTTGCTCAGCTGTAAAACAGAAACTGTGTTTAATATGTTCATTAAGATGAAAACAGTTAATGCAGCTGTCTTCAGTTTGGTAGGTCTTAGAAAAAAAACAAAATTAAAAAGCATAACAATAATCTTTGAGTTTAAAATGTATCTTCATAAATAATGGTACATTTATTTTTAAGCAATTATTTTAGATATTTAATTAAAACAAAATTATAACATATTTTTGTATTTGTAAGTGTCATTTCGGCTTTTGGCTAATTACGCACGGCTTTCACACGCAATGCTGTATGTGACAGTTGTTGACAGATGTTGCATGCGTGCGTGAGAGAGACAGACCGTGATGGGCCTTTTCCCGTCTATCACTCTTGACCTCACACACACACACAGGCCTCATTCACCCACCGATACATGACATTTTAGCTCCACGTAATATCAGGAGGACGGTTGAGACAGAGCGTTAACCGACCGTCTGAGAAGTGGCTCCACCCTACACCTGTTTACTGGCTGGCAAACAACAACGCGCGAGAAACTAATGCCAGGAAACAATGTGCTCAGCAAAGCTTTTCTTCTCACAATTACAGATGTGCACATGTAGGACTGAGGTGGGTGTATGAGGTGGGCTGCTTCTGCTGGTGGCTGCTGAAATGAAAAAATGAAGTAAATCATTAGAATTTACCAGTTCTACTAATTATCTGATTATATAAAATATATAATATTTATACAAATTATTTATTTTATTCTAAATGTGTGCGTAGGCCACAACAGAGTGACAGTTTCCAGCTTGTGGCTGCTAGATTCCACAATTAATAGCTAAATTGATATTTGAATGTGCTGATGCAGAGGTAGATCTCAGATGAAGCTAAAAGGTGAAGCATGGAGTGGTTTTGCAGGAGGATTAAAAAGGAAACCGTTTACTAGCTAATCTAACTGAAGTTTGGTGGGTGCAGGAAGTTTGGTGACAACAGGCTGTAGAAGGTGAAGAAGGTGAAGAGTGCACTGATTGCTGTTGCTAAATCAAGGCTCTGGTGATCTGTTGATTTTTAAGCTCACTAGAGGAACGTAGGTACAGGACAGGTGTAAGGAGGAGAAATCCAGTTAAATTTAATGATTCAAAACATTAGAAATGTGTGATAATGTACCAGTGACCACATTTCTTTTATTCACGCAGTGCCTGTTAGGAGGTGATTAACTTTGCTTGGTTGTTGGTGGATTGAAAAGGTCATTCATTTACACAGCTAAATGTCTTTTTAACTAAGAACTCCTTTAAAGAGTTGAGAAGTTTGAGACGTCAAGGTGGAGTGCTTATTTGCACTGTTGGCTTACTGCACTAAAACCACTGAGCCACAAAGCTTGAAAAAGGAAACCAGCCAGAATTCAAGATATCACTGTACTGATGCAATTTCCTTTTGATTGAAAGGAGTCAGATATTGTCGTAAGGCTAAAGAAGACATCTGAAAGTGACCTAAAGTTACGGTTGTTATGAGAGTGCACATTCTGAAGAAAGTGGGGTGTGCCTGCTGAGAGTTGAGGTGCAGCTGAATGAACGTGAACTGTAAGAAAAAACGTTAGATGTACTTTGACAGAAGGAGATGATGAAAGAAAATGAAGTACTAAAATGAATCAGGTACTAAAATGAATCAGGTAGTAAAATGAATCAGGTAGTAAAATGAATCAGGTATACGCACTGACAGTATTGGAAGATATAGATATAACAAGATATTAGCTGAAGTATACTGAAAGGACTGAATTTGAATTCAAGTCTTATTACTGAAAGGAGTTGACTGCTGGTGGAAGTGTACACATGGTATGTACTGTGTACTAAAATGGATAAAAAAGAGTTAATTGTTATAATTATTTTTCACTGTTACAACTTTAACTGTAAAAAACGTTTTTTTTGGTAAAAAAATAAATAAATTATTTGCTCAAATTCTAGATGAACTATATATTTTTTTAAAACACAAAGAGCACAAATATTTACATTTTAACTAATATAAAGCAATGCTGATTCTGCTGTTGCAGATTGTCCCTCAAAGTAATATAATGTATGTTTTTCTTTTCACCAGTGGAGCTTGTAAACCAGTATTACTCATTAAAAATATGATTAAATAGTATTAACCTGGAAGGATTTGTGAAAATAATTAGCCTTAATCAGCAGCCCTTTTTTATTGTTTTTTTAGCTATTATAATTTTACAACTACAATTTATTTTATTACTTACTCGTTGCTGCACCACTTTACTGTTGGTAGGTTTTATCATAATATATACTTTTATTTTTAATTGGCTTTTGCTTATTTTATTGTCAGAATATGATTGTAAAGCTGCTTTGAAAAGTGCAACGGCTGATGAAATCAACTGAGTCGATTACCATCGGAGTCACATGTGCAACTTCAGCGAAGTTTTAATTATTTTAAGAATTTTAGCTCAGAAGCACCGAAAGTAAAAGGTGTGATACTGCCATCTGACAGCAATAGTGAGACCACACTTTCTCTGGTTCACACACACACACACACACACACACACACACACACACACACACACACACACACACACACACACACACACACACACACACAATTTCTGGGTGGTGTTTGTCACCCATCTCTAACCTTTAGCTCCCGTTTTGGCAAGATGTGGGGATGGGGGTGGAGTAGGTGTATTCTTATAGTCTCACTATGAGAAATGGGGAAATTCACAATGGCCCACACCCCCAACACACACACACACACACACACACACACACACACACACACACACACACACACACACACACACACACACACACACACACAACCCACTCAAATACATATTACTGTAGATCATCACATTAGCCACCTGCACCTACAGTAAATCACTCAGACACACATACAGTCTCACGCTCATGCCCACACACTCCGAGTTTGGAGATGTATGAGAAAAATGCAGGGAGAAAGGAAATCTGTGACACATAAGGTCAGTCTGAGTTTTAACTCTGCATCGTTTCTCGTATTTCGGTCATCATTGGCTAGCTGAATTCCTGCAATAAACATGTTGTTAATAGCTGCGACTGATCAGAACAGCTGAGACTCGTTACTTTGAGAGAGCAGAGAAAAAGGCTTTTTTTTTTTTTTTATATAAAAACAAAAACATGGCAGCCAGACTGTACTTTTATTTTATCATAGAACACAAATTACCAGTATGGTTTTAAAAAAATTCAAACATCCGTTACATTACCTTGTCTGAAATAAAAGACGTATTCTATACTCTGCACTTTACACTCTGGGAGTTGCTGTAATCAGAATGTTAAACTCTAAAAACTGATTTGTGGTATTGTACTTTTTTTAAAAAAATATATTTTTCCACCAATTTTACACATCAAGTTCACTTTTCTTGAAGTTGAATTGTAGGACAAGTAGGTCAGTCAGATGATGTCAGAGGGGTTATATTTCTGCCTGGGCTTCACATAACAATACAGGCTCTTTTAAAAGTCTTTATGAAACACTTGACACATACTCAGATCTAAAATTTAGGATATCTCGGCCTGCTGCTGCTTCAGTTTTGACAACTTTAATGTCTTTTGCAATTTCCTAAACTTTATGGAAATGCAATTTTGAATTGCCGTACTACCCCTTTCATTAATGAGAGCCCTCTTCTCCCAGTGAATCCACTAATAAATTCACAGTTTCATTATTTATTACAGTGGGGGTCGGGATCCCCACTAGGGGTCGCCAAAGATTCACAGGGGGGTCGCAAGCCCTTCTTGATTTTAAGGGGGGTAAGTAAATTTTAAAAATATATACAGTAGGCTCCTTTCTGTGAGGAAATATAAATGTAAATTGTCTAATAGAATAATCGCCAGGTGTCAGGGACAAGAAAACACTGAATTTGTAAAACTAGAAGCCAATTTTAGGAAGCACTGATTTATTAGACAGATAATCCTGATGCCTATTTTAGAATTTCTGACATAAAATGGACTTTTTCACTGCCAATTATTTTTAATTTTCTTAATGAAATGGTTTCATTCATTATTACGATAAATATAATAATAATAATAATAATAATAATAATCAATTGCACACTAAATGTAGGTAATGGATTTATCATATTGAACCTTGTGCTGCTGCAGCCTTTACATTAGTCACTTTGTGTCATTCATTAAAAATGTTATATAAAAGTGATCAGACAGAAGACTAACATGTGACATTGCCATTACATTTATGTAACGAGGTGAGGAAGAAAGGGGCTCATGTCATGTCCCAGTAAGCAACAATTTTCCACTCTGGAGGCCAATTAAGTTGTATTCTGTATAATCCTATAAACATGTCGGGTTTTGTAAGATACGATTTTATGAAACTATGTAAGATAGCTGGTAGGAGTACATATGAATACGCAAATCTCATGCAGTAAGTAATGAGGGGGGAGGGGAGGCCTGGGGGTTGAGGTGCTGACCATGAGGATGCTGTGGCCCTGTTAGATAGCAATTACAAAATTACACCTCTGAATAGGGTTGAGCTGATGTATACAATTTCAAACAGGTTTGAAATTAAGCCACGTCAATCTTTTACATAAATTTACACAACATGTTGCTGCAAGTGTTTCACAATAAAAGTCTTATTTAAGAAATGAAGGGTTCATTCATCAGTTTAACCTCTCATCCACTGGCAGGACTGGCAAACCCAGAAACCAACTCAACTGTACGTCATTTTACAACCTTTCATAAGAACAGCTGTGATTACAGTAAAGGTTGAAGGTTTGATTCACCTAATGCTCAAAATTACGGGTAAAACAACCGTCAGCAGGTTTGTCATGTGACAAAAGACAAGTTTCCCAGTTTGAGTAACGCTCAGTTCTGTGATTGTGTCACAGGATTGACCATTAACAGCAGTAACTGAATCTGTTTTACGCAGAATATAATGTTGATATCTGGGAGAGATCAGCTTCAGGCAAATATTTCCAGGTTTACAAATGAATGACTGCTATGGTTTACGGCAATAAATCCTTGGATAGTTTGTTTCTGGTTATTTCAAGATCAGTCGTAATTATCTAGTAATGTGAAACTATGTTCTTCTTTTCATATATTTATGTAAGTTAATGCTTGTGATCACTTGTGACAGTTGTCAATAACAAGTATCACCATCATGCAGGCTCACTACATGACATGACAATAAAAACTTCATCATGAGATGAAATTAAAGGGGGAAAAAGAGAAAAGGAACCACAGATGCTCAGAGCTTCTTTACTAAACCACCACACAGTTTAATCCTTTCAAAGGATCAACCAAGTTAAACAACTATAGAGTATAAACTTTTAACTAGAATGTTTCCTTGACTATTTCAACAAAATGTTACTTCATTACTGGGTTGTGATCAAATTACTAATAAGTAGTAAATGCATGTTATGACATATTTAATTGTCTTATATGTGAAAGATGCTTATTAGAATACTTTGAGTGAGAACAAATCCCAACAGCAGCGTCTGATGAGACCAGACAGGCAGGCAGAAGTTTAATAAAGAGTTAAGTAGAAATGCACTTCTTCCCAACCACAATCAAAGGATCAATAACTTGCTTGCATTGCAGTAGCAGCCACTGTTTCAATAAAAATGGGCTAATTTTCCCACTGACACACAAGGGCACACACACCCTGTGGTTTAGTAGTATACTACCGCTGGCCAAGACGACATGTTTTGTCAGCCGAGTGAAGCCAACCATTATTTAGGAAGACCGCAAAGCTGCGCTTTCCTCACAGCCAAACACAGTCTGACTGCACGACTGGCAGCTGGTCAGGCTGACTGACTGAGCCAATCAGTTACTGGTGGACAAAAAAAACTTACAACTCACTCAAAACGGCTTAGTGGGAGCACAGATTATTTTGATTAATCTACTGTTTATTTATTTTGATAAATCAAGTCAGTCTAGAACATGTAAAAGAGTGTGCCCAGGGAAACTGCATGTGCATTTATCATAGTGATGTTATCTTCAAATTGATAGTTTTTCTAACCAACAGTCCAAAATGACATAAAAAAAATATATATATATAAAAAAAACCAATAAACTGTTCATCAACTAATCAATAAATCAGCTTATTATCTGTGCAACAAATAGCAGAAAAACAAATACACAGCCAACAGTTTCACTAAAAGTACTGCCGTTGTGAGTGATTCAAGCACAGCTGCTCTGGTTTCAAAAAGTCTATTTCATTTTGCATGCAGCAACATTTTTGCACGCCTCCACACCAATGTTATTATTGTTTGAAAACTGCATTCAAACTTTTGTATTTTGTGGATGCTGGAGATTAAGGTCAGCTGTCCAACTCCTGTACAAACTTGTCCACAGTGAAAGTCCTTTTTCTATTAAACTAAACACTGTTGAACGCTAAAAAAAAACATAAAACACCACACTAACTATAGATAGAGGAAAAACCTGTAAAAAATGTCTGTATTGTATTGATTGTCAGTGTACAACGGTTTCCTCTGTCCACTCTGTACATACTTAATTAGAATTTCTTTATTTGAACGGGGGCCATGTACGAAAGAACATTAACCTTATGTAAAACAAGGAGAGATATAATGTACCAGGTTTTAGCAAATTACTATGTCCCTGTGCAAGTAAGAAAAATAGTATTGTATGTTTGTACATCCTGTAACAAGGCCTGGGTATTCTTTGAAATGTTTTGATACTTGTACAATATGATATGGAGTTTCAGTACTGCTCTCTGCAAAACCTTTGACTTTTGACAAACTTCCCCCCGGGGATCGATAAAGTATTTCTGATTCTGATTCTGACTGACAAAAGAAGACAAAGTTGTCTCACTGTTGTCCATACAAGAAAATATTTTGTTAGCTGGTCTCAGGATAGAATGTGTTGTATAATGTAGACGGTATAAATTCCTCTGAGACAAACTTGAATTTGGACGATATAAGTAAAACTGATTTGACTAGTAATACAACTAGTGTTGTGAGAAATAACATCACTGATGAGTTATGAATAATAGTTGTATCACAGTATTAGTGAGAATATCAACATGTGTCCCAAACTTTGATTCTTTGATTCTGATTTCAAAGTGTATGAGAAAGTCAAAATCAACCCAAACGTCTCCCTGAATTCTACCAAAACGCTTGCAGGTTTCAAAGCCTTCTTACAGTAAAGCTGTGCAGATAGAATTAGAAAGCAAAAAGTCTTTGCTGACCACATTCCGACAACAGACGCGACATAGTGCAGGCTCTCGAGCCTTTTTCTGAATTCCCCTGTCACATATCTCACACGCCTGCGCATATGAAGCATAATCCACTATCTGCTGATCAGAACAGCCACTGAAACCTACACTACCCCCTCCAGCAGCCAACCTGTTTCAGCAAAAAAAGTATTTGCCCCTCATACAGCCAACCCGTTTCAGCAAAAATGGTATTTGCCCCTCATACAGCAAAAACAGTTTTTGCTCCTCATACAGCCTGCATGGCAAAGCCTGCCGAGAGTGAGTGGGCTGTACCAACGATGTGACTGAGATGGGGGGCGTGGGAGGAGGAGGGAAGGAGGGGTTGGATTCTCAAAGTATCGTGTGGATTTGTCACTCAAAGTGGAGGGAGGGGTTGGGGTGGGGTTGTGGGGTTGAGGGGTGGGGGTTCAGATTGGGTGGGGGGTTTCCTCTGATTATTCACAGACAATGATCAATGCGGGGGCTTTTTCATGATTGGGTTAACCTCCGATAAAACCTGAAAAGAACAAAAAAAAAAAAATCTTTGCTTACGAGAATTGCCTGTCAACACACGTGTGTCATGTGTGGGCAGCATCATCATTTCAGCTGCGAGTTTTGGAGCAAACCAGTGCCAAATTCCTGCCAAAATCTTACTCAATAACACACCTGATTCAAAAACAAAACACACAAGACAGCTCCAACAGACGTCAGAGCCGACCGCTGGTTACAGGAACATATTGTTTTGTATTTCTTTCCCGCAGCACTGGGGGAACAACAGCCTCACAGCAACACAGACTTTTCGGCCACTGCTTGAGAATGATTTGGGAATCCCCTTCTTCTTTTGTCCTCTTAATTCAAGCCACCCCCATTTGTTTGCTGCAACTGGTTTCTGGGTCCCACAGGGGTCAACACCAATCCTCCCTCAGACATAACAGAGGGGAGGATTGTATGAAAAACCTTGTTATTTGATGTTTGAAAGATCACAGAGTAAAGTGGAGCACCCCAGATCTTCTTTTTGTTATATGTTAGGGTCCCGACAGAAAAAAAAAAAAAAAAGTCTTCTGAACTCCTGAACAATACTAACAGCAAACCCCCCTAAACCCCACCACCCCGCCCAGTCCCTGAACACACGTCCCGGTCTCTCTAATCCAAACACACCGCCATAATCTGCAGCTATCACTCGACTCATCTACCAGCCGAGGAAGAGGTGGAAACCAAACAAACGACAAGAGACAAAAGGGCCACTTTCACCTTGATCAGCCAGGCAGGCTGGCAGACTCCTCTGAAGGGAGGAGAGCAGAGAAAAGCAGAGATTTAACGTCAAAGACATGAAAGACGTCTACGGCAGACAGGGAAGATGTTGAAGACTACACCTGAGAGAGCAACAGAGGATCAAAGAGGAAAAAAGGAGTCTTAGATCAGGGAAACTATAGAGAAAGAAAGGAACAGACTGTTAGGTGGAGACAGAGATATCCTATGACTGTCAGAAAAATTTTAAGCAAAACTGTTAAAATACATAATTTGTAACAACTGGGTTGGAGAGGATTAGTGTTAGAAAAACGGTCCAAGAAAAAGAATCGTTCAATAACATCCTAGTACTTACAGCTGTTATTGATCGGAAATGTCAGCTGAAGTTATTCATGCTGCCTGAAGCCAAAAACAAAGAGATTGGCAGGTCTGAAATGTATCAACTAAAGGCTGTAAAACCATGACAGAGACTTGTACAAACAATAGATTTCTGATATTTCCTGGTGAAAAAAAATATATTTTTTGTACTTTTAGGCCTTGCCTAAAAAAATATACACACTACAACAACAATAGCATTTATTCAATGCGTTTGTCCTTGCTGAACTAAAACACACCACTCACTCGTGTCCATTGAGTGATGTTATAGAGTTGTGCTTCTTTTTTCTCACAAATGATCTTTGGCTTATGTGCTCTCTGCAAGCAGATGTATGCTCTGCCGGTGAACAACCAAGTGTCATTTGGTGAAGATAGGCAAAGCATTTTTTTTCAGTGTACTGAATCATTTGAATCAGTTCATTAAAAACATTTGTTCACTGACTCGTTCAGTACTTGACTAGAGCTCTCCAACTGCATGGTCCCAGTCACTGCACTGAAACACATGAAGGATAAACCAGTGTTAAGTCAAGTCCAGCTGTGTCTAGTAAAGATGGTTTGCAGTCTATCATTAGTCCCAGTCAACACTGATTTGGTGAATGGCAGGTTGAAGGACATTTATTAATATAAGTATTGAGTTTATTTATAAAAAGCCCTATTCTAGTATTTAGTAGTATGAGTATTAAACTGCTGTTGAAACAATGATTGCAGGTAGACTAGATGTCTAAAAACTTTAAATATTCAACCAAATTTAGCCCAGCTTTAACCAAAACGTTTGGCTTTTTTCAGCTTCCAGTTAGCTGATTTTTTTAATGTTGAAACATGGTTTTCCTAAACAGGGTAGGGGATTAGAGAAACCTGACTTCCTCCACTAGATTTCTCCTGGAGAACGCTGATCACTGTGCCATCAGTTTGCTTTGACATGAACACAAACATAACAAAAAAGAGAGTAAAAAAAGAGCGTCCTCTATCACTAATAAAGTTCAAGATAAGCAACACTTGCTTCAAGATAAGGTGAAAGATGGGGTGTAAAAGAAACGATTACTGACCTGCTGTGGTGGATACTACATTGCATGCACTTAACAGTAAATCTGGGTATCACTGAATGCTGACTTGGAGCAACATTTTGCTTCCTCTTTTTGAAATGACACTGTTGAATAAACCTCACACGCACACCATTTCTAAAAACCAGTATACGGGAAAAGAATGAACTTTAATAACTGCAGAAAAGTATACTAAGAAATCTGGTGTAAAGCTCATACTGTATGCTATTCCTGGGTTACACTGATCTGAGTAGTGGAAGCAACATGTCACTGCACAGTGCAAAAAATAAAAAATAAGACCTAACAACAGCATTTTAAGAGATTTGTAGACAAACCAATAGAAAAGGAAAGTGAGCTGTGAGATGTAAGACAGAGGAGGTGGAAGAAGAGGAGGCGGGGGGGGGGTTAATGGTTCTGTCTCCTCCGTGCAGGTGAGTCTCCTGCGGGTCGTCTGTCCTAACACACTATTGTCTCCTTATCTACTTCCTCTCTCCTCCTCTGCAGACATTGCCTGTTTAGACTTCAGTCTCTCCCTCTCTCTCTCTCTCGCTCTCTCTCTCTGCTCGCATCTCTTTCATTTTCACCACACCTCCGCCACAGCTGCAACTTAACCATATGCCATAAGTGCTTAAATGCCAAACCTGCTGTCCACATGTGTATATACAAAGGTTGAATCACATGGATAATATATAGTATCTACTGTATGTATGTGTGTAGTAATCTATCTGCAGTTTGCTGATACTGACAGAAAACTGATACGGACAGTGTTACCTTGTGCGTTTTTAGGATTTTACAACTTGCGTGTTGTTTTGTGCTGCACATTTCATGGGATGTGGGATATTTTGCACACAGTTCCCTTCTATATTTTATAATGATTGTTTTATAACTAAACTATGTCTGTTCATGCACTGTTCTTGATGTAAGTATTCAACTGATCCAGTTTTGTTTATTCTACCACAGCATCATAGTCTATTTAAGTGCATCTGTGTATGGAATGAAATGCTTAGTTTGCTTGTATTATTTAGATATTGAAGGAATTAATAATTCATCTTAAATATAAAATAAAATATGAACATTGTTAGCTGATTGGTGCTGCACTGATCTGTTCATTTCGGGTCACCTGTTATCCTATACTGTGTTTGCGAGCATTTATTTTCCCTCTATTTATGTTCTTTATATTGTATCTATTTTAGGAGAGGTTGGCTATAAAAGCCTACAACTTCTGGATGTTTTAGTTATTTGTTATTCATTTATTTTATTTGTTAGCAGTGTTTATGCTTTGTATAGTACAAATAAATCAAATCAAATAATTAAAAACAGAGAATAAAACATTAAGTTTCTATTGGGGTGTCAACAGAAAACTTACATGCGCTGCCTATTGCCTGGATTTAAGAGAGATATGGTTGTGGTTGTGGTTTTGATGTGTTTAAACTCCAGCTCTCTTCATCACCACTTCCTGTTGGGGTGCTCTGACTTTACATCGCATCTGCAGTTTGCTCTCATTTTTGCTCGCTTTGTGTCTCCTTGCTCTCTATCTGCCCATTATCTCCTTTCCTCCTCCCACATCTTTGTTCACTTGGTCTGGCAACTGCCACTATTTTCCCCTCATCTAGCCCTCACCCCAGTGGGTGCATTATCTGGGAGAGTGGATCTCTGACATGCCTCTTGTGGCTGTGTAAATAAAATAAAGGAGAGGAGAGGTGCTTCTTTTCTTCTCTCACTTCTGGAAGATGACAAGGCCTTTATTTGATAAGGAAACCAAAAATAAAACATGGCTGCTACTATACTTCTAAGTGTTAGCTGCTGGTTATGTCTGGCATGTAATATGATCATTTGTATGCATTATTATTATTATTATTATAATTATGTGCATTCACAGTAAGAGATGGGCACAAATTACTGAAGATTAATCTATTGACTATCCAAAAAGAGTGTAGGTCCTTGTCACTGTGTGTGTCTGTGTGCAGACGTACCGTCGTTTGGTAAAGCAGCTGGGTACATCTCTTTCAGCAGGTCGCCAAGCGTGTGCACGTTGCCTTCAGGTGAAACGGGCCGAAACAGTTTCTGGATGAATGGCCTGTCGCTCATCGTCTGTAATGAATTAGAGCACGACAAATTAACAAACAAGGCAACACAAATATACAAACATAGTGCAGACAGTAAGTAGTAATGTAAGGTTAAGGTAGAGTGCATAGAACAAATTAAATAAAAATAATTTTTACAATGTGAGGACCTTCTGTACTTGTAACATGTTTTAGGCTGCATTAAGCATGTTTGCACACTGGAAGCCTCAAATGGAAAGATTATGTTCAGTAAACTGCACACAGTTGCTTATGTTTACAGCTTTTCAAGAACAATATTAACTCAAGTGTTTGTAAGAGATACACATTTGACATTTGCTTGACCTCTTCCCAGGGGAATCCAAAAACACAGAATACTTAAGGCTGAATTAAAGTGATACGTGTATTACATGACGCTGTAAGGCAACTTGATTTAATGGTGCAACCATAAAATAATGCAGTATATCATTCAAATGTTTTACTCGTCAGACATGTGACATCAATTCAAGGAATTGCTGGAAAAGCAGACAGAATATCCTGTAAATGGGACGTGAGGAAACATAAGGGGAAGTTCTAAGGGGAAAAATAAAGTTCACAGGGTTAAGATAGAGGGAATAGTCCACCTCACTATGCACGCAAATGCTGTGAATGAACTGTGTGCTCACTAACCCTAACCCTGGGAATGCGGTGCTTTGATGAGCTCAACTGCACAGAATGTAATATTTAGCAGTCTGTAACATTTCATCAGATGTTACATGTGATGCTGACATGTTTCACTGATCAGAATTAGTCTGGAAGTCATTAGCTGCTGCTTAAGTATGTACTTGGCAGAAAAATCAGCTTCTACACAGACTGAAACACCTCTGGCAGTCACGGAGCCTCCCAGATGGAGATAATTGTGGAGTAAAATATGATATTAAATGTGGGATTCTCTGTTGTTCCCTGGAAGACAAATTATCTTCTCTGTTTGCTCCCCCCTTTTCCACAGAGAGGTCATGGAGATGGTAATGTCCAAGTCTTTTACTCAAGGACACAAACTGAAACAAATATCCCCTTTACGCCTTGCATTAAAATGTAAGCATGCAAGCGAGAAGGCTTCACAGACTCGCCTCTAGCTACTGATTATACGTCTATTCTATGCCATGAAAGCTCCAAAAGATGCGTTATTCAACAGAATTATATGACAAATGAAAGCAATATGTGTGGGAAATGAATAATATACAGTAAGAAATAATGAACACAAAGAAATAAATAACTCATTTACAAGAGAGGTAAAATATTTAAGCATTTGCCATGCTGTGCATTTATAAAGTTTATAAAGTTTTCTCTAACTCAACAACTCACTAAACAGAGTCTGAGGCTGATTTTCCACCACTCAAATTACTCAATCACAGGTTTTGCTCTGGATGACAGAGATCCAATCTCAATGAGGATAAGGAGAACACATTACAAATACTGGGTGTAAATTCAAATGTAAAATCAGATTGTTGATTGTTTGGATAACGTGTCCGGGTACAGATTGCATTTTCTTACCAGGTGTAAATTGGGTGTATGTGGATGCTTTTATGAGCGAGAGTTTTCTTAATCAGTATGCACCCCTTGCTGCTCCATAAGTCATCCTAAAAACTTGATTAGAATCTAAAAAATAAACGGTTTCATTGCAAAAAAACTGAAAGGGTATATTTGTTGGAAAAAAGGCACGCTGTTACGGAAATGTAACAATGATTTCCCTTTCCCAAACGTTATGTGCTCCTTCTACAATCAGAAACGTTAAAGTGATGACCTCCTCGCTATTGGTTACTTATCATGGTAGTAATATACAGAAGGTATTAAAGCTTATCCTACTGCTGACCGCAATGCAAAGCACCCTGGGAGAGCGACCGCTAAATGTCTAAACTGTAACCCGACTAAGTCATGACCGGACAGCCAAACAAAAGTGACGTATGCACCAAACATCCTCATGACTGTTCAGCTCTGATCTCCACAACTGCAGCCACAACATTCCATGAGTGATAGGTGTGGGAAACACAGTGGGAAATCACCTCCAGACACCAGACAGAAATCTAGTAAACGACATACAGAGCTGGTAGTGGAGAGCGTAAGGACAGAGGGGGTCATATGTTGTAGAGATTAGTATGCCCTTAGAGGCGGCTTGTGATTATTTATGTCACTTAAATTGACTTAACTTGAATTGAGATAATCACTTCAGACTGGATCTCACATATTGTGAACAATAAACTTGTGTGAAGATGGAAATGGGTATCTTGAGGTTTTTGGTGCTCCGTAGATATGGCTGACCTAGGTGAGTGGTTTATATCAAAGATCTGACATCTGCCACACAAAGAACAAGTCTTCCTTAAAACCACACTTCCAAAACATTTAAATTATTGACCTCATCATCTGATAGAGGCAATAATTGGTCTTCCTGCGTTAAGTTTTTTTGATGGAGTGGGTTATGTGAGAATTACACTAACTGTACATCACAGAGGCTCATGGGGAAGCTAACAAGCTTACCTCCCAAAAAATCACAACAGCCACATTATGCACTAAATCTGCAAATTTTTTCTGTTTTGTTGAGACTGCAGCAGCCTACTTGTACTGCTTGTTTGCCTAGCATATGCACACAACCACAGATACCTGAGCTGTAATCACAAAATCTGTGTAAAAGATTACAATAAATGGTATTTCAGTGTGACAAACACATCAGCTGTCAAATTTCACAGTTTCGTGCTCGGCAGAAAGCTCATTAATGCAACATGCACAGCTATCCAGGTCAACCAGGTTACCCAGGGTCATGCTGCCCATAACTTTCGGAAACAGAAAATAGTTATTTCCTGCCATTCCAGTGATACTGGGAACTTTTTGGAGATATCGTAAAAGGCTAAACACCTCCGACAGGTAAATATAATATAGTCTAAGGCTCAAACTGACTGAATATTATTATTAAGCCTAATATAACATTCCTGCTGGGGTAAATGTTACATATATAAGTGTTTATGGTAGAAGTAATATCTACCAAACATATATTTTCTTATATTCTTTTATTTATTTGACACATTTTATGTTGTAACCTCCTGTATATGCAGTTCCTGAACCTGATTCTGGTATGTCAGCACGAATGTTCTTTGTAAATGTCAAGAGTCTCACTATCACTTCAGAGTCGAGTTAAAAATTCAGTGGTTCTGGTTACCGAGTGACCCGTGTCCTCAGTGCAGGAGACAAGGCACCAGGCGCTGGACATCATTCAGGAGTTGTTGTCAGGTGGTGACTTATAATGCTATTTGGTTAATCAAGAACCTTACTTCAGTACATCTTATCTTTGTGCCATAGTGATTTAGAAGCATGGACATTTTCAACACTACACCGGCTAATTTCACTGATTGGTTGTGTTTCTTTGACGAAGAGCTGTTAATCAGTGGAATCAGTAGGAGTAGTGGGCTGGGCGATATGGTCAAACCAGAGATTAGTGGAATATCTATATATCTATATCTATATCTATATCTAAATATCGGAACATTTAAAACCCCTAATAATGCGTTAATTGTAAAAAAGGCCAAACATTTGAGGATTTGCAGCATTTGTCTCTCATATCATCAAAAGCTGAATGCTTTTGGGTTTTTCGACTGTTGTTCAGACTTGACTTCGTACTTCAGAAAGAAAAACAAACCAGACTAAATAATTAAAATGATGTTCAACTCAATGAACTGTGGTCCATTGTTTAACCTGAAACGTCTTTCATTCTAATCTTAATTTACTGACCAACAGAATCAGTGAATGATAAAACAATTGAATCATACCATTACGATTCTATTGCACTGAATGCCTCGTTTGATCAATAGTAGTCAGTATTCTTTGGCTCAGTAGAAAACAGTTAAATGTCTCACTCTAGCCACTGAGCAGCATCGGACAATGGGCAAAACTGTGGCCTCAGAGAGAGAAACGTGGTGCAAGCAGATACCCAACCTGAGGTGTCAAACCGAGAGTCTGACACACAATAGGGCCTAATCATGGAGCTGTGAAAAGGAAACCGGCGAGGATGGGGATTAAGTAACCGAGCGGTAACTACACACCACAGAGCCAGGCGCGAACCAGCAAGAGGAAGGTGGCAGTGGAGGCGCGAAGCCGGCGCTCAGGTTACACAGAAAGACTGAGTCACTGACAGGAAGCATGGCGTTTCGTGCGGGATCATCGGCAAGAGCCAGAGCAGAGAGAGTGTGCTAAGTGACAGCTACTTCATTGCATTTTTAAATAGCCAACCATGAATAATTGAGCTGGTTGCCATACAAAGAAGGGGCAATTGATCTCTAGGGAGAGAAGTGCGATATTGCTTGGATGAAGACACTTTCTTTTCAGCTGGCATGACACCTTAGCTGGCACCACAGCACATGGCGACACAAAGAGAGCGAGGTGTCATTAGGATTCAGGGAAAAGAGATGACTCGCTCTCGCTGAGTGAAAAGAAACAGCGGAACTCAAGACGTCGCCTAATTGATGGAGGGGATTCAATCTACCTAATTGATAGTAAAACAATGGATGGGGGAGGGGGGTATAGCACCGTCCATCAATATGAGTTTCCGTGAATCGAGAGGGGTGAGAGAAAGCGTTTCCACTGAATTCTGAGACCATCCATTCGTAAATTAAAATTCCAACCTCATTTTTAGCGGTCTTCATTTTCTCGAACTTGAAATGCACACCTGTAGAGTAGAAACTCCATCAAGGGATACTGAATTGAATTCTAAATTATTTATCACTCAAGTGTTGCACGCTAGGCTGATCTGTTGGACACCATTAAAACATCTCCATATTTCAGTGCTAATCAGAATTTCTCAGCTCCACCACATTAGAAGACAGATTTATACACACCAATTCTTCTGAATGTATAGAAACAAGTAAAGCTAATTACTCCATTTGTCTCCTTTTGCCTCCCTAAAACCAGCTTCTTTACATAATGGCAGTATCCACAATTTGAATGTACTGTCATTTACATAATTATAGTTTTATCCGCCCAGATATCATAACTACTCAACACTCAATACTACCTTCTACCAAAGGAATACCATGGGCCACTGTGGTAAGAACTCAACCTTGGTACATGGGTTGCTGGCCCTACCAGGTGAGCTCCCAGGGTGTCCCATTGATTATTTTTTACAGCCGTGTATTAACCACAAACAATATTTCATTAATCTCTACAGTATATGGGTAGAGGCAAAAGTCTCAGAAATCTCAAAACTGAACAAATAAAACTATATGTAACTAGAGATGAGAAAATATGTTTTTTGGTACCTTGGGTGAACTATTTAATGCAAAACCAGAGAAGTTAAATCTCCATCTAACAGCATGAAGGTGTAGAGGTCAGCAAGGTTTGCCAACAAAACCACATAAATATCCTTTTTAAAACCTGTAAGCCTCTCTTCATTCAGCAGACTAACCACAAAAAATCCATTGACAATCTAACAATTCTAACAAAAAGGCAGCAAACATTACTGTAAAATCACCTGTTGCCTTTGGCATGAACTGTTTCCAGCATTCCCATGTTTTGTAATTGTCTGTGCAGTCACCACTTCCCCCTCATCTCAGTCAGCCATTACAATGTATCTGGGAGGCAATAAACATGCATTCCTCAAAACAAGCAGCTTCTACGGCACCACAACACAGGGGCGGGTGGAGGTGGACTGCCCGCTCTTGCATTGAGGGTTAGTGAGTAAGCACTGAGTCAGAGAGCGGGAACAGAGAGGTGTACCTGTACAGCAACAATATAAGCGGTCTTTAAAAGAAGGATAGTAATTTTCACTTTCCGCGCAGTGAGACGGACGGCCCCCTCCGGCTCTTTGAATCACTCATGGCATCACTGCTAGAGCAGGAATACAGACCGGCAGCCAAATAAGTCCCGTTGCCAGCCCGAGCAAAGGGCGCGGCGGGGCGATACGCAAAAACTCACACAATAACACACATGAAAAAAGGGCTCAAGCAGAAGCAACTGAAATGACAAATGTATGAATACACACACAGAAGCTGACTGATGAATGTGCTCACAGACACAGACATGTAAGGAAAGCAAACGATTTTTCTAAATAGGCTGTTGGAAACAATGAAAAGTAACGTAGAAGGAGAGGAAAATGCCAAAATGGGATTATTCATTACATTTATCTAAATAATAAAAATAATATTTATGTCAGAGATGTAGATTATGTAACAGAAACACATTAAATTAAAAGAAAAACTTTCATCTTACAAAAGTTATAAACTAAAAATGTATATCAGAGATTTATAACAGGCCACAAAAGGTGGCTAAATCGTTTTAACTTTCAAGACATAAGGCACACACACACACACACACACACACACACACACACACACACACACACACACACACACACAAATGTGTTGCCCATGCCCATGAGGTGTCTTCATCTCCATGAGGAGAGCAGGCCAGACGGAAATGAGCCCTCTGTTATTTGGACTGAGTGTTGTCATTAATTCTGTCTGCATCAAACACAGCACATGTTATTTACACTAAAGACCACAATCTGGCTTTGAAGGACTCTGAGCATGTGTGTGTGTGTGTTTGTGTGTTTGTGTGGGAGGGGGGATCTTTCCTCTGTGTAAGGCAGTCTCCTGTTAAGTCACCACAGTGACTTTAGAGTGCCAAACAGCTTTGTTCTTTTCAGTGTTTCTGCACCTTTTTCCATCTCTTCCACCTATTTTCTCAAACTGAGTGTCTTCACAGGGTTTGATCATATCGTGTTTGGTCTTGTCAGAACATCACTGTATATTCTCCTTAGCAACAGCGTAGTTTCTGTAGGATTCATTTTGTAACTCTTCATAAACCTCAAGTTATTTGCTTGATTTTAGGTCTTATCAACCAACATTTTCTTGGTTTTGCCCCTCATTGCTATCAGTAATATTAAGATTGCACTTACAGAGTTAAATGTTGAGATCTGTGTACATCGTTGCCGTCTCAACAAACAAGAAAATGCAAGCCGTCAGATGATCCGACAAGTTATAAACAAACAACCATGTCAGACAAAGTTAAATGGAAGAGAAAAAGTAAAATTAATTACCCAAACTGTCAACTGTAAACATCCAAAACAGGTTACAGACTTCCTGGATCAGCATCGAAAACCTTGCTGACTGTAGTGGCATATGCACACAGTTTTCCTGTGCAACGAAGGATTATTAATGACATTTTAAGTGCACTCACTTTCACTTTGCTCGCAAGTGAAGTGGTATATTCTGACCTAAAAAATACTTTATCAATTTCAGTCAAAAATGTTTTTACAAACATTTGGTGCAAATCTAAAACTTCTGTGGACACTCACAAGGCCTTTTTGACAGTGAAAGTAGTTCACAGTGCCACAGAAAACTGCCATTACGAGTATTTTCAAGATCATAATGAACAGATGTAGTTTCCACTCTTTTTCTTTACAGGCTTTCTTTAGTCGTAAATATTTAGCAGATGAAAACCACATCATCTCCAAAACAATCCAGACTTTTCAGGAATGATGCTTTTTTTTTCTAAATCACACAGTGAGGTTGTCACAGGCTTTGATGTTCCAATTGTCATGAAACCAACTCAGCTTATAAATGACTGTGGAAACTTTCAATTCAGTCATGAAAAACACCCAAAACTGGAACGGTCTGGGTTTCTTCTACCCGCCAGCAGTTACATGGTTTTACGGCTTGCGACAAGTGCATGTCTGAGAGGGCGGGCAGTTGGTGAGACTGCATGTTTCAGTCTGCCACTTTAAAGAGTTATGTTTTATTACTAAACACAAGAATGTTTTTGTCAAAGTGTAAATTTGTTTATTTACGCGCCGAAGATGTGAAAGTAAAAACAAAAGCATTTATGAGCTTTTTGAAATTCACGCAAAACAATCAGCTTTGACAGTGATTGACAGCTGGATCCCCGCCCTCGTTGCGCAAAGTGTAAATGCAGCCATATGTAGAGCCCAGCAGGTTTCATTAAAAACTTGACACGCTCAATAATAAATCTTCACAGTGGGAAATTACCAGCAGTCACAGCAGATATGACGATGGAAAAATATGCTTAGTAGGAAAGTTCACTCGCAACTAACCATTACATTTAAGTTCTGTTCTGTTCTTAACATCGACAAACCTCTTTCTGTTTCATAAGATGTCATTCCGCTCAGACATTTGAAGCCACATCTATTTTCTGTTCTGCTCGCTCTCCATCTTCTTGCATTATTTTTCCAAAACTTGTCTTGACAGGCCCTAACTAACGTTTCAATTCCTTCACAGGACTCAGTGACACTGAGGGGCCCTTTTTGTTTGCTGTGATTTGAGATCAAGGCTAACTGCACGCACATTCAGCCACTAGACTCAAAGCAGACTGTCAACATGTTTTTGTTGCAAAGATCCAGATGTCTTTCCCGGACTGGATTGGACGAGACTCTTCAGTGTCCAGTGAGATTAAAATGGCTTTAATTACGTTTAATTGCACTGTTGCTTAATATAATTCCTTCATATTACCAATTGTTAAAAACAAACAACTTTTTCAGTCATTCTGTGCAATCCTGAATAGTTTCATACCCTGGAAGTTATCAAATTTATTCTCCACACCATTCCAGCCTTTCAAGATCTGTATAGAGAGCCCCAACACTCAAAGCGTGGCACTTTTCCCCCGCTGTCTGGCTCGCAGCGTGCTAATGTTTTCCAGGCAAGAATCAGCCGCTTATTCATCCCCTTTTCTTTCTTTTTTGTCCTCCAAAAGGGAATTTTTACCTGAGTCAGGATAAAGCTGTGTAGGCTTGACGGAAACACCCAACCTGAGGCCGCTTGTCTGCCTACGCCTTCTGATCCTGCACTGAACCCTGAAGCTCACCCACCAGCTCAACTCAGTTCAATGGAATCGCACACAAATTAGGGATAGTCACAGGTATCAAATATACAAGTACTGATGAATAATTTCCAAAAAGGGCAAAGTTGGGTCTCACACGCCTCTAACAGACATTGTCCTGTTTCTTGGCATGATTTAGACTTAGGAGCAGCGTTCACATGAAAATGTACATAAATATTTTTTCTCTATCCGTGTCTCTCATTGTTTCACTTGAACATTAGGTGGAAAAATAGCACAGAAAAAGGTTTAATCAGGTTATCAAGCTAGGTTCATCTATGAGAAGAGAACTATGAATTACGTGAAGTGAACAAAACAAAACAAAACAAAAAGACCCGAAACTTACTCATGTTGTTTCAAGGCAGGTATCATGGCAGGCATGAACACACTGCAGGTTGTTTTTCAGATCTGGACTTTAAACCAGATTTCACAATAGACGATTATTGTTTTTTAACTTCAGTGATGAATATGTCAAAAGAAGGTCACAGACTCCTCAGTTGCACAATATTTTTAACTTTTAACTGTCTGTAGGTGTATGTGGGTGCCAAACAGAGGAACAATTTACTCATCCCCATCTGTAAACTGAACAGGAATGAATTCCTGAATTTCATACATGAATAGAAGGAGGGGAAGTTACCTTTTACCTTCCAGGTGCTTATTTTAAATAGAGCATGACAGTTATCTGTAGAGAGTAGTAACTTGCAGGACAAAGTGAGCCGATGTCTGGTTTGGTAACATCAGACAACAGAGTGATTGTCACACAGTCATCTAGCTACATCTACTGGGCTGACGGGCAAACTTCAGCTTTACTCTCAGGAGTCCAGAGACTCAGATTTTACTGGATAAAATAAAAACGATATTCTATATAACTGGGGGGATAGTGTCTGTTGTTTTAAAGTTTGTGTTTGTGTTTGTGTGTGTGTGTGTGTGTGTGTGTGTGTGTGTGTGTGTGTGTGTGTGTGTGTGTGTGTTTTACCTGGTATATCCTGAAGGGGATGTATCTGAAGCCTCCCTCCTCGGTAGGATATTCCATCAGTTTCCTGTTAATGGCCCAGAACTGGTCAAACTTATCTGTGACAACACAAACACACACAGGTCAGCAAGTGTAGGATATCCCGCTGATCAGACAGGTTGATTTTAATCAAATCTTCACCATCCTTCTCCAGCAAACCTGAAAACCTGGATCAAGTGTTCACAAGGGCTGGTTTCCAAACCTCATTTTTAGTACCAACTAAAATGTGACACCGAGTATCAAAACCTGACAAGTACTGAAAGATTTGTCGTCAGATATTTCATGATTTACATCAAGATTTTTCATTTTTAAAGTTTGTCTTCCTTTGTAAAGGGAAGAAGGTGGGCTGTAGAAAAAAATAGTTTTGGTAGTGTTACTAAAACTCAGGCATCATATTGTTCCTGCCATAGCAGCCCCGTATATTTGGTAATAACCAAGCTATAGAAGCATTTTTGGCAATATGCGAAAAAAACAGGGTTTACAGAAAAAATCCTCAAAGGGAATTTCCTTTTTTTTATGTTTTCACTACACACCATAGCATACTTTATAGTACAAATTAACATTTTACAACACTTATTTACATTCTTTAGTTGGTTTTAACACCCTTTCAGGTAGCCATACAAAGTTAACTGCATATGTGGTTGCACTGAATGATGACTAATGCAATGAAAAAACTCACAGTGTGACATGTAATGGAGCATGATGGCAGGCAGGATACAATTTGTGTGCAAGCGACTAGAACTGTCCTTCAGCTTTGAGAAACACTCATTTCTGTAAACCTCCACTTCTTCAAATGGAGATCAGAGGTCACGCTCAGTGATCAAGAAGCAGCTCTAAAAGGTTGATGGAAAGTGAACGTCTGGGAAAATGTATCAGGCCGGTTCCTTACCAACACAGGAGCTATGAATATGAATATGCAGAGGCATTTATTGGCATGCAGATCATAGACTGAATAGTAATTGTTTTTTCCTTAACATGAGGTGTATAATTCTCATTCTTTTTAAAAAATCATCTATATAGAGATTTTCAATTACTATTTTATCTAAATGTATGTACAGTGTTTTAATTGTATATGAATGTAAATAATGTTCATCATGTAATGTATTGTATGTTAGTGATGGACCCCAGGAAGATTAGTGGATTACCACGGCATCAGCTAACAGGGATCCTTTAAATAAACAAATAAACAAATAAGCTTGAACCTTGGTCGTCCAGTTGATCATCAAAAATGATTCCACCCAGCATGTGCTGGTTTCAAACCCTCCACCTCCCCTCGACTCTCGCTTTCACATGAACCTTCTGAAAACCTTCTGTTTTCTCTCTCCTGGAGGAAAGCAGGAGCTATGCTTGTTTCTCTCTCTCTGTTTCTGGTCTCTTTTGGACGTGAAAGTTTTGGTTTCGAAAAGGTTTCATCTCTCGCTTTCATGTGTAACAGGTAAGGGCCAACTCCTTTTTTAATTAAAAAATAAGTATTGTCTTTCTGTGTGTAATGTAGTCATACACAGAGAAAAACGGCATGAACCACACCCTGAACTTCAAAAACAGTTCATAGCATCTTCCTTTAGTCCCTGTCCACAAAATATGTATTTTTTATCTTTCTTTCTTATTTTGTCCTCTTTCTCTCCTTCTCTAGATGTGACATTTCTTTCTCTATTAGTTTCAGGGGAAAGTGGAAGAGAGATAAGCAGCTGATGTTTTTTTTGTGAGTTTGTCTGCAAACCTGTTCAAAACATTCTCAGTGCCAAATGCACAGTGCACAGTTTTGACACATACATGAAAGTACTAACCACAAATGTAACGAATAAGCTTCAGTTTTTTGGCCATTATTTGCATTGCAATTAGTTTGGTTTCCTGTCAGCTGTGTTTACTTTCACAAACATCAAATTAATGTAGAGACAAAATGGCAAAACATATTAAATGACTGAGAACATAATTCATGTTGAAAAATATAGTACAGCTATTGTTTTCTGCCTTTAAATGAGTCATTATTTGAGGATTCGCAGTTTATTATTTCCTGAAGTAGGAAAATTATAGATCTTCCATCAAGTGGCACCTGCCCCTCATTGATAATGTCAAACTCCATCAGCATTAGCCAGCAACAGAGCATGAAGCCTCTGTCATACCGGTAAATGCACCATTTTCAGACACACACACAGATGGATTCAGTATAATAACAATATATTCAAATATCTACTAAGGCCAATTTGAGGCATTCACGCATATAAAAGTCCCGCTGAGATTATAATAAAGTCATTATCCGTTACATGGCTTGTTCATACAACAATGCATAACACATATTTAAGTGGTTTTAACCTTTGTGGGTCTTCATCAAAACAGCAGCTCCCCTTTATCCTTTAATATATTTATAACTAGAGCAGATGTTGATGAATCAATTCCACTTTTTAAATGTGAGGATGTGTTGCTTTTTTCACTAGTTTACTTTGAATATCTTTGATTTTTTGCTTCTTGTTTTGGAACATAACAAGATATTTAAAGGCATCGCCTTGCCTGGGAATTTTTTTTTTGAATTTTAACATAAATGACTGATTGATTAATCACAGAAGTAATTGAACAGATTATTCGATAATGAAAATAATCATTAGTTGCAACCCTATTTATAAATTAATTCCATAATAATTCAATAGGAAAACATGTACTGTGTGCTAATACTTCACCATTTAAAAGGAGGAGAGGCATGAAAATGATAGATCAAAACAAGGTGACATATTTTTATATTACTGACTTAGCTACGTGACTGGCAGCCAAAGTGTTTATAGTTGCCTGGTTTGATCAACTCGACCTGCAGTGATTCCAAGAATCTCACGCTGTCTGTTGGGTTTTGATTTTCAAAGACGAGCCCACATCACAAGCTTCCATGATTCAACCCCACTGCCCCAGCTTCACCTACACAAACCACCAGTCACAACCAGCAGCCAATAGGAAATCAACCTGTCTGGACACATGGGTGGAAACGGAAAGGGAAGCTGGTGGGTGGGAGTAGTGTTGGAAGTGGAGGCTTCAAAGACTGCTATCAGACTGAAGAGAGACTGCATTTTGTGTGTGTGTGTGTGTGTGTGTGTGTGTGTGTGTGTGTGTGTGTGTAAGCATGTGTGAATCTGCATGTAGGTGTTGCAGGGGGGACAACATGTGTGCATCTGAGTGTCAATGAGTGAATGTGTTTTATTTCCCTTGCAGCTGCTTGTGGTCTTTCTCCTTTGAAATGTGTGTGTGTGTGTGTGTGTGTGTGTGTGTGTGTGTGTGCCTGCCCTCCTCACCTTTTAGCATGCACATTCACAGCTGCTAATAGAATGTGTGTGTGTGTGTGTGTGTGTGTGTGTGTGTGTCTCACCGTTCTGCAGGCCCATCCACAGCTGTTTGTGGTCTTTCTTCTGCATGTCGTTGACGACTTGGCTCTTGTGCTTGAGGGCGTCGGCCTCCTTGATGCTGGACATGAAGTGAGCCTCGATCACAGAGTTTGACGTGCAGTGGAGCAGGTCACGATCTGGAAAATTCTGACCACACGCCCAAGACAAACATTTTTACTTAAAGCTACATTGTAATTTTTTGGCCACCAGGGGGCAGAAGAACTCCACAATGAGCTAGCTAACATTGTCATTTATGTGGAGTCGTATTTGTGTCCAACATTCATTCCTCCTGTCTGCACTGACTCTGACCTTAAAGTGCACAGTGATGCTCCAGGGTAAGACAGTGTTAGAGGCGTGGAGGTCAAAGAGAACTCCAATTGGATAGTGCCTGCAAACAGGAGAAGCAAACTGTTACAGGTGAAAACCTTGTTGGACTACAAACAGCAGGAATCACAGGAAGACTGAGGTCAGTTCCCAAGAAACTAATGTCACTCTAGTTATTTGCTGGAAAATGTTACACTGAGCAGCCAAATCACCTGTTTTATCAGCCATCTAGAAACTGACACCACCATATGGCCTCCATATTAAAAGTCTCCTAAATACTGTGTGTCCATCTTGGAAAAATATCAATCGAAAAACAGATATTATCCTAATATATACCTTTTGAAACAACCGTCTCAAAATGGCTGCTATGTTTAACTGTAGCTTCAAAGCGCTAGCACACAGAAATGGTGTCATCTGATGCTGTTTGCAGCTTTCTGTGGTTGCATTGTGTAAACTTCAGTAGACAGTTTACAGTTCAGTCAACATTTCTATTTGTCACGTCCTGTGTTTAGATTAGGGACAGTCCATTATGCTTCAGTCAACAGGGATTAGATGCTTTTCTTTATCACGGTCTCGAATCAGATGAGTGTATTTTCTTAGGTATTTTTGTGGTCAATCACACAAACTTATCACATTGGTTGCTTAGTTCGAGTTTCCCTGAAGCCAACAAGTTGTACCAAATCTGGAATTTATAAAATGACTAAAACTAATTTCAAAACTCCCATCTCCCTATTAAAGGGTTGCCAGACGCTAAAGTAATGTCTTAAAATTGTTGTGTTTGTCCAAAAAAAACCCCAAAAGTATTATATCTGCGATGAATCTGTAATTTAGAATGATAAAAGAAAAGCAGCAGAACTTTTAGAAACTTTTACATTCATAACAAACAATAAAATGACTATCAATCTGCTCATTTTCAATCTGCTCAATCTGCTGTGTTTTTACTGGAACTACTGGAACTCTGATGCTACTGTAAACCAGAGGCTTCGTCATTTGTGTTGCAATACTGACACCTTGTGGCTGAACCTTGTTTCTACTTGTGCTGCTGATCTCAGCAGACTGGAAGATAAGAAACTAAATAGTCGCCCGTGGTCAGTACCAATGGAGGCTGTTTCTCCTGGCCGTTTACTTGAGGCATAACAACAAGGTACACAAACAAGAGGAAGAATATCTAAAGTCCCATGAAACTGATTTTAACAGTTTGGGGAAATGGAAACTTTATTTTCAAGCTGACGTCTAAATACAACACGCAACACTGATCCAGTTCCCTGCTGACAGTGCTAGTTCTTATGGGAGTGAGCCATTGGAGGAAATTTCAAAATACACTGAATTGATCTTCTTACATGTATTTGTAATATAGACCGCAAATCCATATGATGAGGGACAAATTTGAAATCCACCAGTGTAATTATTTACAGTGCACTCGATCGTGTTTCCCCTGATAGCACGAGTAAAATCAGTTCATCTAACGATTGCTTTCTCACCATTTCAGTGGCGTCCCCTCATACTCCAACCACATCTCCTCTACGTCCTCGGCCTTCATCACTTTGAGGAAATGTTTCTTCACCTTGTCTGTAACCAGGGGCAGATAGCTCACCCTGGGTAACAGCAGCTGGGAGACAGTAGAGAGGAAGAGAGGCATTATTAATTATTACATAAAAGGAAACTATTGGCCAACCAGTAATAGGCAAACTTTGTCCACATCCTTTTATTCACTGTGGTAGAGAGCTGCAAGCAGTCAGTCTGCAGTGCTAGATGCATTTATTGAAAATGAGAACATTGCAACTTGCTCTGTGTTGGCTTCACAATCAATCAATCATCAAAACACAAGCTGACCAAGCTAAGTACAGTCGGAGGCTACGTATCTCACACGTATTTTATACTTTTAAGTTTTCCAAATTCTGCTGCTTATTGAAAAATTAAAACGCACTGTCCTTTACTTTATCAATACGTCTCATTATCAATATTTGTCTCATCATTCTGCGCAACCTACTCTGATGCACACACTACGTTTCTGTGTGCTTGGAATGACGAGGAATAATAAACAAACCGAGAGCGTTTCACAAGACATTGCAGGTAAACCGTCACTCGGCATTGGTCGCCATGGTTACGGAGACTCATTAAAAGAGAGGGACAGATAGCAGATGGATCACAAGCGAGTCAGTCCTATCAGTGGGAATGAGTATCTCTGTCTCCTGTCCGACCTGAAGCAACATCTAGCAGGGGGACCACCACGTCCGAGGGCAGAGGATGCGGAGACGAGTTATTTTGACGGACCAAAACATTTTCCCCATGTGTATGAAATGAGCATACAGATGGTGTTTGACACTCGAAATCTCATGTGGGAGGACCCCCAGAGACCCTCCGTGTGGACTGTGTCCCCGGATATTGAGCCACAGGTAAGGTGTCCAAAAGTTTTTATGCCTTTGGTGAAAATCCATTTGTTTCTTCAGGCCATTAACCAATGAGCCGCTATCAGACTGACAGAAAGGGTGCACAGGAAGCAATAATAGGTAATAAATGAATGAACACTGCTATAATATTTTATTAGTATGAGTAACGTATCAGCTGTATACACCTGTACATACTGGTAGAGGTATGTAGGCTGAAGAGTGGCGTCCAGAAAGCATGGAGTCTCTTTGTGGCCATGTGAAGTCAGAAAGTAACTTACATAGTAGGGCTCGGCCTCTCTCTCAGTAACCTCATCCTGGTTCAAAGTGAAGCAGGTGGGGATCCGGCCGAACCACACGTCTCTCAACACGTCCTTGTCATCTGCCATGCTGCTGCTGCTGCTGCTCCCAGAGGCACATAAAGAAGAAAATCCCCCAAACACAGAGCCTGAAGTGCAGCGGCAGACTGCTTCTTGCTGTCAAACAACAGAGCACAACAGACAGAGCCAGCATTAATCAAAGTTTTACCAACACAAACCCCCCCCAAACCCGACAATGGAGCAGCCAGTGCAACACAAAGCTAGAAACCCCTTGACTCAAAGTATTTCAGCTTTATATATATATATATATATGTCTTTATTAATTCACTAGGGGAGTTATTACTAAGTTATACTCCATTAGAAGACAGCGACTCACCGGCTAGACTCCCAAACTGAACTCCGAGCCTGTCAAACTACGCAGATGTAAAGAAAACCGACGTTAGCTCGAGGGCTAGGCGAGCTAACGTAGCAAGTGGAAACCTACGGAAGAAAATTGTTTACAGTCAACAAAACGTGCTCGCTTCCTGGGTGGTTGTTGTTGTTGTTGTTGTTGTTGTTACAGCCTTGAGATGAAACCTACCGTGTGCGCGGAGGACACTGTGATACGAGGGGAAACCTTACTTTGTGTCGATGCTTGAATGGAAGAAGGGCCGTGACCGTCGGTGTTGTCATTCCCCTGCTGTCACCGGAAAACAGCTGAAAACCCCGTTCACCGTAAAACAGCGGCCCCTAACGGCAGCACGGCGGTACTGCAGCCGCGGCAAAAAACAACTGGTTTTTTAAAATTATTTATTAATTAAAACCAACGTTTTGTTTGTATTTTACACATTTTACACGTTTAAAGAAAAAAAATAAAAAAAAAAACACAGGTTATATTTAAAAATAAATAAATAAATAAATAAATAACGCGTCACCTCTATGCGACGCCGCTTGTTTAACACGTAGCCGGCGCTGTTTGGGTTCAGTAGCTTCAACAATGGATAAAAAAATGGAGACGGGTGATTTGGAAATGCGTCTCCAGGCCCTGGAGGGTCGTATACACGGCGGGAGGAGGAACAGGAGTGTAAAACCCGCCAAGGTCCGTCCAGAATAACAACTTTTATATTTGTATTATTATTATTATTATTATGAGTGGGCGGTAAAAGGGTTAGCCTGCTGTTAGCTTAGCTTAGCAGAGTGAACGCCCTTTGTATTTACGTTAAACATCGATTACACATCGATTACTCCCAGCACGTTTTATTAAGTTTAAGACAAAAACAAGCAGTGTGTGTGTTAAACTACAAGCTCAACAGCTGCTAGGTGAGCTTTGTAGTCGCTTTACGGTGCTAATTGAAAAGCTAGTGAGCTAGCCGACAGCGGTGAAGCCTCAGGGATGTTTCTCTGTCTCATTCTGTCCATTAACCGGATCAATACTCATCAATAACCGGATCATTACTCATCCACAGTGCACCAGTCTCTAACGCAGTAACGGTGGACAAACTGCGGCATGTTTGAGCTCAATGAACTGTGAATATAAATGACACACTGCTCTGTAGGACTGGATTATTCTGATTAATCAATCAATCTGAATATCGATTGGACAGTGAATGGGATGTTTTATCTCTCATAATCAAAACGGAATGAATTTGTGGTCTGGTCCTTTCTGAGCCACTGAATGGGGCTTCTCATCAGAGCATCATATGATGGGATGAACTCACAAAGGGGCATTGAACATCGGTATGTGTTGTGTTTGCAAGGGGTGGAGAAAGTGCCAGTTAAAGTGGTTTTATGTCTCTGATACTTTGACTTTAAATTTCCCGCTGTAACCATAAACTTATTCCATGTGAAGTTCGGCAAAAAAAAACCTGAAAATAAATAAGGCAAATTCTTCTTTTTGAAAGTGATAAACCTCCTTAAAGGCAGATCAGAGGAGCAGTGTCTTTCCTATACCCTTGTTAATCACTAATCTTTACTCTTTTCCTTGTCCTTTGTCCTGCAGTGTGCCGAGTCTTTGACCAGGATTCAGGCGGGTCTGACCAATACGGCCAACAAGAGAGAACGAGTAAAGATCCTGCACAAGAAGAGTGAGTGGCACGCTGACTTGTACATGTCCTAAACCAATTACACACTTGTTGGAGCTTTATTGATTTCTGCACGTAATTATTTTTAAGTTACCCAGAAAGAACACTGCTTTACATTGATACACTTACTCGTGCATTGTATTGGGCAGAGTCTTTATGTGCAGTATTTTTTTTTCCCCCTCAGCATTTTGGTTGTATGTCCCTTGTTTGATGGTCAGTGTGGAGATAGACTCTACACATGGGGATACGGAGGGGTATGCAGTGTTACACAGGTCTCCTGGATGGGAGTTGAACTGTGGATGTTGTAATTACATGGTACCTACCCCCTGAGAACCCTCAATTATTATTATATTTTTGTATTAAAGTAATATCATTCACAGTGCCTGCTGAACATTAAAATGAGTCCGAGTTCTGACAGTGTTCGGAGAGTCTTTGATCGTGTTTATCTGTGTTGCGGTGCAGTTGAGGACCTGCTGAAGTATCTGGACCCCCAGTTCACAGACCACATCGCTGTACCTGACGCCATGAAGCTGGAGTTCATTCTCGCTGGTAAGAACCTGGAGGGCCCAATTAAAGAGGAGTTTATTTATTTTTAGGCTTTTATCATTTATTTATTTCTTATAATACTAATGTTTAATGCTGTACAGATCCAATGTTATACTGACTTATGTCATCACATACACAGAAATTGTATATTGTGGAAGTCAAAAAGAGCACCTTGCATCAGATTCAGTACTTACTGTGAAGCTCTTGTGTGTTTGTCTCCACAGAGGAGGACTTTCTGCTTTCCCAGGCTGCTTTGCTGGAGCAGGTCAGCAACTTGCAGCCACTTCTGGACAGCACCTACATCAGAGGTGAGTTTCAGCAAGCGAAATCAAGAACAAATCAACATCTGCTCTAGTTGAGTGATGAATGGATTTGGCTGAAATGTGTGTTTCTCCAGCCTCACTTGTGTCCCTGTGTGCACGCCGTATTCCCAGTTCTACTTCTGGTGCCTCTGGCAGTGTTCAACCGTGATTGTGTTGTAAACTTCATGGCAACATTTTGTGATACAGATAAATAAATAAATACATTTGAATTAGAATTTCCAGCCCTTTTTATTCAATGATGTAGTGTTTTGTAGTTACTGGATCAACAGAGCGGGGAAACCTCATTAGTGTGTTTACCCTGACAGGCCTGTGTTATCTGTGTGTGTGTCTGTCTGTCTGTTGTTCACAGATGTACCAGAACACGCCACCAAGCTGCAGCGCCTGTCACAGATTCACATCAAAGAACAGGTATCCTCCCTCTTTCTCTCCCTCCAGTTGCCTCTTCGTGTGTCTCTCTCATTAGGTTTTATCTGTTGACTCCTCAATGTTTGTCTCTTTCACAGGATCAAACTGAGGCTCAGTCACAGGAAGTGAAGAAGCTTTTTGAGGAATACAACAAAATGGTACACTGTTTTACATAATTCTTTTAAATTTCATTACCACGAGACAAATTATAATACACAAAAGCCATAGGATCAAATGTCATGTCTTTGCAAACTTCTTATGTCTTGGGGGATAAAGAATAATAATACATTGAAGTTTAGGATCCACCAGCCACTGTAGCAAAACAGAAATTTAGATTGCTGCTCTGGTGTCTCACGGTCTTCTTAATAACATAAACTGCTGCTGGGACAATGCCCCACCCACTGACCCCCCTGACCTCTGATTGGCAGATGTTCCTGCTGTCCAAGCAGTTCACCCAGTGGGACGAGACCCTGAGGAAGCTGGAAGAGGCCAAGGGCATTCGGCCTGTGGAGTAGCGACCGTCAACGCACGCTGATGAGGATTGGTGACGATGAAGAAGACTTCACTGTGATGGGAGCTTTAGATTAGATCAGGTGTTCAATATGTAGCTTGTTTTTCCCCAATAAGTCAGAACAAAAGTCAGAAGACAGAAGGATCGCAACATTTTACTGTTTTGTTTTTAACTGCTAATTAACTCGACACCTGAATTTAGTTGAATCAGGCGTCTGATTCCCTAATTGCCTGATTCAAAGATTGAAACACAGTTGATCTGCGGGTCCAATACAAGTTCATATGTCTTGTGAAATAGATTTCTTTGTGGTGGTGGAGGAAAATAAAGTCAATTTTATTAACCACCAGTACCTGCACGTGTGTGGACCCACCAGGAAATCTGACCGAGCAGGTCTTCAAACGTTTTTAGAAATGAACAAAGAGTGTCTGTTGTTATGGTTACAGACCAATGTGTCCCCCAGCTGATGTACCAGTAATACTGTACTGCTCATAAAAACCCAGTCATTCAGTAAAACAGGACTGGATTGGAGGAAATGTAAAATGTGAAGAAACTCTGTCTCATGTGACTCTTCGTCAGCCGTCTGGAGGAACTCGCTCCCATCACGTGACTTGTGGCTCAGAGATGCTGCTGTTATTTATTTTCAGACAACAGAGCTTTTTATGCTCACATATTTACTCAACTTGTAACACATTCCAACATCCCTACTCCTTACCCTACATCACTCTCTCTGACACATACATCCCCTTCAAGGCTTTATATTTTCCCTCTGGATGCCTCCTTACATGACTGTCATTCATTTTTCTTTCCAGTCTGGTTTTAAAATGTTAAATATGTCTCCTGTGTCTAGAGCATGGCTGCAGTTATTACAATAAATATTACAACTTTTTTCTTTGACTATTCCAATGTGTGATGTGTTTTTTCTTGCAGCACTTGGTGTAAATATTAGATAGGGTCGAGTGCCGGTTTTTGTACAATCAGCCTAACCAACCACTCTTTGCAACACATTGAGTCTTGTGCTGAGTAGTAAGCAGCAGATGTAATGCTTGACAAACCCCTCAAAGTGCTTTATCTCTGCAGAGGTGAGTGCTCCTGGGTGGTCTTTCAGGCAAAATGGTATTTGTTTTCCTTTTTAGAGGGACATTAGAGTCAATGTCATATTGAGCCTGCAGCATTATCAAATGATCAATGTGGGACAACTACAGTGAGCATAGGAGTCCTCTGTCCTCTCGACAGCATTGAATTAAATGGAAATTAGCCTCATTGAAACAATCCAAATTTAAATCATTCCTTCTTCACTGATATGATCACTGTTTGCTTTTATAACTTTGGTAAAAATGTCAATATTAATACCAGCATTGATGTGTTTCATTACTGTAGTCATATAATTTAGTTTACAGCTGAAAAAAAACATGTTAAAGTGTGTACCTTAAGTGTGTAGCCAGTTAGAATAATTTTCTTGAATATAGCCACTCCTTGCACTAACAGAGACAATAAAAGACAAGCAGTTCTTTCTCCTTTTTATTTCAAATAAGACCTCATTTCATGTGAGGAAAGGTCACACAGGTGGACAGGACTGGAAAGACATTCAACCAGGACCCCTGCTTGAGGAAGCTTTGCACAGTGCTTCACATGATTTCTTGGAATCCAGCATCTTCTGTAGTTCTGGATCCAGCGCTTTATTTTTGCAGTATTTTGCAGCATCCTTGCCATTCTGAAAAAGCCACAAAAAAAGTCCCATCTGTCCTTCAACAGTACTTGTCACAGCAGAAGTCAGATTCAATTTCCACATTTTCTAGTTTGCTATCTTCCCTGCCATGTACTAACTCTCATTTCAAATCCTGACACTCCCCATTCCACATCACCTGCACTCCGGTTACCCCTTGTATTAAGTTTAGATCCAGCTTTGCGTGTTGTTGGTTTTAGTCTTTTAATTTGTTTTGACACATTTTGGAATATTGCCAGCCTTATCCTTTTATGCATAAAAACATATAATAAATATTTTTAGGATTTTTATGTCCCACATACCTGCAGTGAAATCTTTTCTCCGTAGCGAATGTAGGTAGCAAGGTGTTCGCAGTTGTTGGCAAAGGGATTATAGGTCTTACATGTGTGTTGCTGCTGGAGGATTCGTATCCTGATTTCTTTGTAAGTCCCCACTACGAAATAGTCATCAAGGTAGTTGTCTTTCTTGTGTTCCTTTGCTGTCGGGAGTTTATTGAAAACACAGCCAGCGACCCTGAAATCTGGAAATACCTCAAAGTGTCCTGCCATTGATGTGAGAATAAACAGTCAGAGCATTGCACAATAATACTATTCTCATTTGTATCACAAATATAGTAATAGACCTCTGATTCACCTGCACATCTGAAAGTGTCAACTCTTTAATTTGAATAGGAGGGGCCAGCCCTATGTTCCCACATTTCTAGGACATTTTCAAAATTAGGTCTTGTGTTCCTACATTTGGGTTAGGCAGAAGTTATCATAGGTTATTTTTTTTAAAACCGCTGTGGGCAATGACAGAATCTCAAAAGTCCTTGAGTTATTTTAGGGCAGTAGTTGCCTAAAGATAAGAGAAGTGGGCTTGTGACCCCAAAGATGTTAGTTTTGATCCCTGGACTTGCAGGACAAATCTGGGAAGGGATGTGTTTCCCCTTTTCCATAGAACTTTTCCACAGAGCTGTTTTTCCTTTGTTCAAATCTTTGTAGGCTAAACCCACACAAAACAGGACCTATCTCTAGTGGGTGAACAGAGAACAACATTTATTATGGACTTCTCATCTGACTCTGAGGTGTCTTCTTAAAATCTTGCTAGTTTGCTTAGTTTTTCAATGGATAAGTTAGTTTGACTTTAATGAGTCATGAGATTTTACAGTGTTGCTGGTCAAGGGACTCTTTACTGATATTCTCAGTCAGTGTCAATATGTAAACCTGTACATTTACATTTTCATATTAACTACACCTACCATTGTATTCGAAGATGTTCTGCCCAGGTTTTTTGCCCTCAAAGTATTCGTCTCCTACCCAAACAGCATAGTGCGTGTAGGTGAAACAGTTACATAGCTTGCTTGGGAAGGCAATTATATCCCCAAATTTGAACTGTGAATGAAATAAAAGCATTTTACCAACTCAACATTCAGTGCAAAACAACACAATCAAAATAACTTAGTGGGGGTGGCTGTATATAATTTGCTGTTTTTTTCAGTTTTGTATTTTATTATATGTTTTTTACATTTTACAGACTATATGATTAACTTGTAGAAATTTACCCCAGTAGTTTATGAAATCGTGAAATTAAATTATAAATAAATGAAAGTAACCTACTTCATCCTTAGTGTCTATTATTGTGATTGACAGCTGAAGGATGACAACAAACACGACCAGATTCCTCATTTTTCCAGCAGTGGGAACCTAGTATGAACGTAGGAGAACATGTAACAGTAATGAACATTATAAGGGAATAACTTGAAACCATGATACCCTAATAGGAGGGAAAATTATATGCATCAAAAATTTTATATTTTATGGCTAAAACTAACAGACAGTTAGTGTCAGAATCACAAAGAAATATAAAGCACCCCACTGATTTTTAATTAATTTGTTTTGAATTTTGCATTGTAGCATCAAGCAATACTAAATGAGGGCTGTGGATATTTTAAGATACACGATTTCAAAGACAATGATAAGACAATGTTTACCTTTACAATGTTAAGCAACAAGTCAGGGTTATAATTTGGGAATAGGAAATGACTTCCGAGCTGTAGCCGTTCACCTGTCATGCAACAATATTTCATTAGTCATAGTCATTAGAGAAGGCCATGTAAAAGAAATTGTTTCAAAGGTCTTACCTTCTTCAGTGAGACTGACAAAGCCTGTTGGAGCAAAGAAACACATATTCTTATATACAGTTCAGAACAGTAAGCTTGATAATATCACATCTTTGTCCAGCCCATGGGTGCCATGGCTGTCCCCGATTCATTTGAATACTACAACTTGCAGCCAGAGGATAACAGTTGTCAACATATTTTATGGGCAATACCATGTTTCCCCACCCAATTCCTCATATTCACAACAGGGAGTTATTTTTTTTTTACAAATAATTCATGGCCATTGCTGGTTTGCCCAATAAAATTACTGTTGAAAGAAATAATTACTTAAACCATATAATAAGTATTAAAAAGTTTTGTTGATTGTTTGTTCAAAACAGGTTGTACCAGTCTGTACAATAACTTAGGTGTAGATTTTTACAGTATGTTTAGATGAGCATTAGATTGGAATCATTCACTGTGAGTGTTTATCATGTATACATTATGTGTGTGTATAGTTAAAGAGGGGATAGCAGCTCTCTAAATGTCAGTCAACTTTTTGTATTCAGGATTTAAAAATTTTGCCAGGCAGAGCAGGTTCTATAGTCATGATCCTGAGGACAGCTTATCAAGTGTTCACACGTCTTTTTCAGCAACAGGCTAAAACAGGTTTTGGTGTTTGTTTTTTTGTTTTTTTTGTATCAAAATGGATTTGCTTTCTTGACTTGACTTTCTTGAATTGAATTATTCTTTATACTAACAGTTAAGAGTTACTTTATCAAAGTAAAACACTGGCACAATTGTCTAACTGCTCTGTATTCAAATCAGAAGCTCATTTGAGTAGCTACTACCTTAGAAGTCCTCTGTTAAAATAACAGCAGAGAAGATAATGAGTCGCATGGTTGAATTGTTTTCATACCTATCATCTGTAGATATTATTGCAGGTCACTCCTCCTCCTCTTCTTACTCAACAGAAAAACTTCAAGCTTTAAATCTTTATTTTTTAAATAAATATTAAGTGAGCATAATTGCATTGTGAGTCCAGACATTTGGTCTATTTAAACATTTTATTCCATTCTTTCTTTGCAGATTTACATAAATTATCAGAAACAAACCTTTATTGTTATAAACCAACTTATAGAAAAATCCTTTGTTTTCTGTCTTGAAATGTATTGAAAAAAACAACAACTTTATATTCAGGATTTTAAAATGCTGTCGGGCAGAGCAGGTTTTATAGCCATGAGCCAGGACCCTCATACTCGTATTGGAGGTTTTGGGGTTTTTTTTAATCAAAATGGATTTGCTTTCTTGACTTGACTTTACATTAACTAATAAATTAATTGAATTATTTTTGTTGTTGTTGAAACTGTTAAAATGGTGTCAAATATGTTAGCTATAAATTGAGTAAAACAGCTTCTCACTGTTCATGATGCTGTTTATGATTTGTACATTTCTAACCATACATCAGTTGACCTCAGTGATCAGAATTCCCAAATGAATGGTAATGTCAGTTTGAAAAGAAGTCTGATTTTACCCAACAGCTCCTTCGAGGAGGACACATGTTGATTATCTGCTTTAACCTGTTGTCAACATTATCCAGATGATTCTGCAGTGTACAGGTCATGTTTCTGTGCTGAGGACAGCTTATCAAGTGTTTCCACATCTTTTTCAGCAACAGGCTTAAACAGTGCAGGCCTACTGCCTAAAACACTGATGGATATCATTTTGCCCACCTCTGGAGTAATCACATTTCCATCGTTCTTCTGGGGCTGTAATCACAAAACACACTAAGGCTAAAAGTGGCTCCTATCTGGCAGAGTTAGGAGGAAGTCCTGAGGATAACAGACGTGTCAGTCCTGTTCCTAGAGTTATTCACAAAGTGTTTTAGCACTAAAAGTCTGAGAGAAGTTAGAGGCAGTCAGCTGCTATGGGTGATGAACCTCATCAAAACAATCCAAGCTGAAATACAACAAAATGGAAAACTGGAAAAATGTTGTTGCTGTGGAAAATCTCTTCAAACCAAAATTACACACTTCAGAACCAAATTAGTTTGACATTTCTCTGAGTTTACAATAAGTAATTCTAACTGCATTAGATTAATGAAGCTGATTTCACAGCTGTTTCTGGATTACCTAATAAAAATAGTGTGATGTAGAAAATCCCTCATCAAAGATTTTCTCTTTCAAGGTAATTGAATTATTCTTTATACTAACAGTTAAGAGTTACTTTATCAAAGTAAAACACTGGCACAATTGTCTAACTGCTCTGTATTCAAATCAGAAGCTCATTTGAGTAGCTACTACCATAGAAGTCCTCTGTTAAAATAACAGCAGAGAAGATAAGGAGTCGCATGGTTGAATTGTTTTCATACCTATCATCTGTAGATATTATTTTATGACACTACTCCTCCTCTTCTTACTCAACAGAAAAACTTCAAACTTTTAATCTTTATTTTTTAAATAAATATTAAGTGAGCATAAGTGCATTGTGAGTCCAGACATTAGGTCTATTTAAACATTTTGTTCTGTTCTTTCTTTGCAGCTTTACATAAATTATCAGAAACAAACCTTTATTGTTATAAACCAACTTATAGAAAAATCCTTTGTTTTCTGTCTTGAAATTTATTGAAAAAAACAACAACTTTATATTCAGGATTTTAAAATGCTGTCGGGCAGAGCAGGTTTTATAGCCATGAGCCAGGACCCTCATACTCGTATTGGAGGTTTTGGGGTTTTTTTTGAATCAAAATGGATTTGCTTTCTTGACTTGACTTTACATTAACTAATAAATTAATTGAATTATTTTTGTTGTTGTTGAAACTGTTAAAATGGTGTCAAATATGTTAGCTATAAATTGAGTAAAACAGCTTCTCACTGTTCATGATGCTGTTTATGATTTGTACATTTATAACCATACATCAGTTGACCTCAGTGATCAGAATTCCCAAATGAATGGTAATGTCAGTTTGAAAAGAAGTCTGATTTTACCCAACAGCTCCTTCGAGGAGGACACATGTTGATTATCTGCTTTAACCTGTTGTCAACATTATCCAGATGATTCTGCAGTGTACAGGTCATGTTTCTGTGCTGAGGACAGCTTATCAAGTGTTTCCACATCTTTTTTCAGCAACAGGCTTAAACAGTGCAGGCCTACTGCCTAAAACACTGATGGATATCATTTTGCCCACCTCTGGAGTAATCACATTTCCATCGTTCTTCTGGGGCTGTAAACACAAAACACACTAAGGCTAAAAGTGGCTCCTATCTGGCAGAGTTAGGAGGAAGTCCTGAGGATAACAGACGTGTCAGTCCTGTTCCTAGAGTTATTCACAAAGTGTTTTAGCACTAAAAGTCTGAGAGAAGTTAGAGGCAGTCAGCTGCTATGGGTGATGAACCTCATCAAAACAATCCAAGCTGAAATACAACAAAATGGAAAACTGGAAAAATGTTGTTGCTGTGGAAAATCTCTTCAAACCAAAATTACACACTTCAGAACCAAATTAGTTTGACATTTCTCTGAGTTTACAATAAGTAATTCTAACTGCATTAGATTAATGAAGCTGATTTCACAGCTGTTTCTGGATTACCTAATAAAAATAGTGTGATGTAGAAAATCCCTCATCAAAGATTTTCTCTTTCAAGGTAATTGAATTATTCTTTATACTAACAGTTAAGAGTTACTTTATCAAAGTAAAACACTGGCACAATTGTCTAACTGCTCTGTATTCAAATCAGAAGCTCATTTGAGTAGCTACTACCATAGAAGTCCTCTGTTAAAATAACAGCAGAGAAGATAAGGAGTCGCATGGTTGAATTGTTTTCATACCTATCATCTGTAGATATTATTTTATGACACTACTCCTCCTCTTCTTACTCAACAGAAAAACTTCAAACTTTTAATCTTTATTTTTTAAATAAATATTAAGTGAGCATAAGTGCATTGTGAGTCCAGACATTAGGTCTATTTAAACATTTTGTTCTGTTCTTTCTTTGCAGCTTTACATAAATTATCAGAAACAAACCTTTATTGTTATAAACCAACTTATAGAAAAATCCTTTGTTTTCTGTCTTGAAATTTATTGAAAAAAACAACAACTTTATATTCAGGATTTTAAAATGCTGTCGGGCAGAGCAGGTTTTATAGCCATGAGCCAGGACCCTCATACTCGTATTGGAGGTTTTGGGGTTTTTTTTGAATCAAAATGGATTTGCTTTCTTGACTTGACTTTACATTAACTAATAAATTAATTGAATTATTTTTGTTGTTGTTGAAACTGTTAAAATGGTGTCAAATATGTTAGCTATAAATTGAGTAAAACAGCTTCTCACTGTTCATGATGCTGTTTATGATTTGTACATTTATAACCATACATCAGTTGACCTCAGTGATCAGAATTCCCAAATGAATGGTAATGTCAGTTTGAAAAGAAGTCTGATTTTACCCAACAGCTCCTTCGAGGAGGACACATGTTGATTATCTGCTTTAACCTGTTGTCAACATTATCCAGATGATTCTGCAGTGTACAGGTCATGTTTCTGTGCTGAGGACAGCTTATCAAGTGTTTCCACATCTTTTTCAGCAACAGGCTTAAACAGTGCAGGCCTACTGCCTAAAACACTGATGGATATCATTTTGCCCACCTCTGGAGTAATCACATTTCCATCGTTCTTCTGGGGCTGTAAACACAAAACACACTAAGGCTAAAAGTGGCTCCTATCTGGCAGAGTTAGGAGGAAGTCCTGAGGATAACAGACGTGTCAGTCCTGTTCCTAGAGTTATTCACAAAGTGTTTTAGCACTAAAAGTCTGAGAGAAGTTAGAGGCAGTCAGCTGCTATGGGTGATGAACCTCATCAAAACAATCCAAGCTGAAATACAACAAAATGGAAAACTGGAAAAATGTTGTTGCTGTGGAAAATCTCTTCAAACCAAAATTACACACTTCAGAACCAAATTAGTTTGACATTTCTCTGAGTTTACAATAAGTAATTCTAACTGCATTAGATTAATGAAGCTGATTTCACAGCTGTTTCTGGATTACCTAATAAAAATAGTGTGATGTAGAAAATCCCTCATCAAAGATTTTCTCTTTCAAGGTAATTGAATTATTCTTTATACTAACAGTTAAGAGTTACTTTATCAAAGTAAAACACTGGCACAATTGTCTAACTGCTCTGTATTCAAATCAGAAGCTCATTTGAGTAGCTACTACCATAGAAGTCCTCTGTTAAAATAACAGCAGAGAAGATAAGGAGTCGCATGGTTGAATTGTTTTCATACCTATCATCTGTAGATATTATTTTATGACACTACTCCTCCTCTTCTTACTCAACAGAAAAACTTCAAACTTTTAATCTTTATTTTTTAAATAAATATTAAGTGAGCATAAGTGCATTGTGAGTCCAGACATTAGGTCTATTTAAACATTTTGTTCTGTTCTTTCTTTGCAGCTTTACATAAATTATCAGAAACAAACCTTTATTGTTATAAACCAACTTATAGAAAAATCCTTTGTTTTCTGTCTTGAAATTTATTGAAAAAAACAACAACTTTATATTCAGGATTTTAAAATGCTGTCGGGCAGAGCAGGTTTTATAGCCATGAGCCAGGACCCTCATACTCGTATTGGAGGTTTTTGGGGTTTTTTTGAATCAAAGTGGATTTGCTTTCTTGACTTGACTTTACATTAACTAATAAATTAATTGAATTATTTTTGTTGTTGTTGAAACTGTTAAAATGGTGTCAAATATGTTAGCTATAAATTGAGTAAAACAGCTTCTCACTGTTCATGATGCTGTTTATGATTTGTACATTTATAACCATACATCAGTTGACCTCAGTGATCAGAATTCCCAAATGAATGGTAATGTCAGTTTGAAAAGAAGTCTGATTTTACCCAACAGCTCCTTCGAGGAGGACACATGTTGATTATCTGCTTTAACCTGTTGTCAACATTATCCAGATGATTCTGCAGTGTACAGGTCATGTTTCTGTGCTGAGGACAGCTTATCAAGTGTTTCCACATCTTTTTCAGCAACAGGCTTAAACAGTGCAGGCCTACTGCCTAAAACACTGATGGATATCATTTTGCCCACCTCTGGAGTAATCACATTTCCATCGTTCTTCTGGGGCTGTAAACACAAAACACACTAAGGCTAAAAGTGGCTCCTATCTGGCAGAGTTAGGGAGGAAGTCCTGAGGATAACAGACGTGTCAGTCCTGTTCCTAGAGTTATTCACAAAGTGTTTTAGCACTAAAAGTCTGAGAGAAGTTAGAGGCAGTCAGCTGCTATGGGTGATGAACCTCATCAAAACAATCCAAGCTGAAATACAACAAAATGGAAAACTGGAAAAATGTTGTTGCTGTGGAAAATCTCTTCAAACCAAAATTATACACTTCAGAACCAAATTAGTTTGACATTTCTCTGAGTTTACAATAAGTAATTCTAACTGCATTAGATTAATTAAGCTGATTTCACAGCTGTTTCTGGATTACCTAATAAAAATAGTGTGATGTAGAAAATCCCTCATCAAAGATTTTCTCCTTAAAGATAATTGAATTATTCTTTATACTAACAGTTAAGAGTTACTTTACCAGAGTAAAACACTGGCACAATTGTCTAACTGCTCTGTATTCAAATCAGAAGCTCATTTGAGTAGCTACTACCATAGAAGTCCTCTCCCTTTCTGTTAAAATAACAGCAGAGAAGATAAGGAGTCGCATGGTTGAATTGTTTTCATACCTATCATCTGTAGATATTATTTTATGACACTACTCCTCCTCTTCTTACTCAACAGAAAAACTTCAAGCTTTTAATCTTTATTTTTTAAATAAATATTAAGTGAGCATAAGTGCATTGTGAGTCCAGACATTAGGTCTATTTAAACATTTTGTTCTGTTCTTTCTTTGCAGCTTTACATAAATTATCAGAAACAAACCTTTATTGTTATAAACCAACTTATAGAAAAATCCTTTGTTTTCTGTACTGACTCACTTCCGGTTCACTTCCTGCTCTGTGTACACTGTTTGGTGCTGTAGCTCTGTCAGTGAACGCTAAATATACATTAGTTTAACTCGTTACAGCGGTTATTTACCCGCTTAACATTTAAACAAGACTAGTTCTACTTAAACACTTGGAGTTTCTCCCTCTTTTAGGGACTTTTCACTACTTTCAAAGTTTTTCATACACTCTAGTTTCATTAGCATTAGCAGTTAGCTATGGCTTCTCCCTCTCCCTCTCCTCTGTCCTGCTCAGTGTGTCAGATGTTCAGTTATTCCTCTGCCTCCTTTAATGATAATGGTACCTGTATTAAATGTAGTTTATTTACTGCGCTGGAGGCGAGGCTTAGTGAGTTAGAGGAACGGCACCGCACCACTGAGATATCTTTAGCCGCTATAGTTAGCCAGCCCCCGGTAGCCGGTGCGGTCCGACCAAAGGTAGCTTCTGTTAGCTCTGTAGATCCCCCGGTAGTTCCCGAGCAGCCGGGAAGACAGGGAGGCTGGGTGACTGAGCGAAGGAAGACTAGAACGGCGAAGCCCACAGGTCACCATCAACCCATTCACGTTTCTAATACATTTTCCCCTCTCAGCGATACACCCGCTGAGGAACCAACTCTGGTTATTGGCAGCTCCATAGTCAGAAACGTGAAGTTAGTGAAGCCAGCGGCCATAGTTAAATGTATCCCTGGGGCCAGAGCGGGCGACATTGAATCAAATTTAAAACTGCTGGCTAAAGATAATCGTAAATACAGTAAGATTGTTATCCACGTCGGCGGTAACGACACCCGTTTACGCCAATCGGAGGTCACTAAGATTAATGTGGAGTCGGTGTGTAACTATGCTAAGACAATGTCGGACACCGTAGTTTTCTCTGGACCCCTCCCCAATGTGACCAGTGATGACATGTATAGCCGCATGCCGTCATTCCACCGCTGGCTGTCGAGGTGGTGTCCAGCAAACGATGTGGGCTTCATTGATAACTGGAAGCCTTTTTGGGGAAAACCTGGTCTGATTAGGAGAGACGGCATCCATCCCACTTTGGATGGAGCGGCTCTCTTATCTAGAAATATGGCGAAGTTTATTTCTAAAACCTGACAGTCCAGAGTTAGGACCAGGAAGCAGAGCTGCTGTCTTACACACTTCTCTGCTCTTTCTTTAGAACAGTCACCCACCCAAAACCCCATAGAGACTGTGTCTGTCCCCCCGACCACCTAAACTATTTAAAGAAATAAAAACAAGAGGAGTTCAACATAAAAATCTAATAAAAATTAAAACCAACTCCTCAGTAGCACAAAATAAGAGAATGAAATGTGGGCTGTTAAATATCAGGTCTCTGTCCTCTAAAGCTGTTCTAGTGAATGAATTAATATCAGATTATGATATTGATTTACTTTGTCTTACTGAGACCTGGTTGTCCCACGAGGAGTATGTTAGCCTAAATGAATCCACCCCCCCAGTCATATTAATACTCACATTCCTCGAGGCACAGGCCGAGGAGGTGGAGTAGCAGCTATATATGATTCGAGCGTTTTAATGGACCCTAAACCTAAACTAAATTATAATTCATTTGAAAGCCTTGTTCTTAGTCTTTCTCACCCAAACTGGAAAACACTGCAGCCAGTTCTATTTGTTATAGTGTACCGCGCTCCTGGACCGTACTCTGACTTTATATCTGAATTCTCAGAGTTTCTATCAAGCTTAGTCCTTAAATCAGATAAAGTAATTATTGTAGGTGATTTTAATATTCATGTGGATGTTGACAATGACAGCCTTAGTAATGCATTTATATCATTAATAGACTCAATTGGCTTCTGTCAGAGTGTAAATAAACCAACTCATTGTTTTAATCACACTCTTGACCTTGTTTTATCATATGGCATTGATATTGAACATTTAATAGTCTTCCCACAAAATCCTTTCCTATCTGACCATTATTTAGTAACTTTTGAATTCATACTATTAGATTATAAGCCATTAGGCAAAACTTCCTACAGCAGATGTTTATCTGACAGTGCTGTAGCTAAATTTAAGGAGGAGATTCCTTCAGTGTTTAATTCAATGCCATGTCTGAATTTAACAGAGTCCCATAACAACTTTAGTCCCTCTGAAATTGATAATCTTGTCGATAGTGCTACAGGCTCACTACGATCAACATTAGACTCTATCGCTCCTATAAAAAGGAAATTATTAAAACATAGGAGACTAGCACCTTGGTATAACCACCAAACCCGCCAGTTAAAGCAAATAGCTAGAAAATCTGAAAGGAAATGGCGCTCTTCCAAATTATCAGAATATCGCTCAAATTGGCAAGATGATCTTAAGATTTATAGAAAGGCCCTCCGTAATGCCAGAGGAGCCTATTACTCAGCACTAATAGAAGAAAATAAGAACAACCCTAGGGTTCCTCTTCAGCACTGTAGCCAGGCTGACAGAGAGCCACAGCTCTATCGAGCCACATATCCCCATAAACTTAAGTAGCAATGACTTCATGAGCTTCTTCTATAATAAAATTATTACTATTAGAGAAAAAATTAATCACCAACTGCCATCAACAGTTATCAGTGGCTCTCCAAGTTCAGGGACTTCTGTCAATGTAAACTTAGATGTATATTTAGACTGTTTTTCTGCTATCGATCTTCATCAGTTAACTTCAATCATTTCTTCATCGAAGCCATCAACCTGTCTATTAGACCCCATCCCAACTAGGCTGCTTAAAGAAGTTGTTCCCTTAATTGGCACTTCTTTACTGGATATGATTAATCTTTCTTTATTATCAGGATATGTACCACAGTCCTTTAAAGTAGCTGTAATTAAACCCCCTTATTAAAAAGCCCACTCTTGACCCAGGGGTTTTAGCCAACTATAGACCGATTTCTAACCTCCCCTTCCTCTCTAAGATTCTGGAGAAAGTAGTCGCCAAAGAGTTGTGTGACTTTCTACATAACAATAGTTTATTTGAGGATTTTCAGTCAGGATTTAGAGTTCATCATAGCACAGAGACAGCTCTGGTTAAAGTTAATAATGACCTTCTGACTGCTTCTGACAATGGACTTGTCTCTGTACTTGTATTATTAGATCTTAGTGCTGCATTTGACACCATTGACCATGATATTCTTTTACAGTGACTTGAGCATCAAATTGGCATTAAAGGAACCGCACTAACCTGGTTTAAGTCATACTTATCAGATCGTTCTCAGTTTGTACATGTTAACGATGAATCCTCCATAAATACTAAAGTTAGTCATGGAGTTCCACAAGGTTCTGTACTTGGACCAATACTATTTACTTTATATATGCTCCCTTTAGGCAACATTATTAGGAATCACTCCATTAACTTTCACTGTTATGCAGATGATACGCAGTTATATCTATCAATCAAACCCAATGAAATTAATCAATTATCTAAATTACAAACATGTCTTAAGGACATAAAATCCTGGATGACCTGCAATTTTCTGATGTTAAACTCAGAAAAAACTGAAATTCTTGTTCTTGGCCCCAAAAACCTTAGAGACTCATTGTCTAAAGATATAGTCACTCTAGATGGCATTAACTTGGCCTCTAGCACCACTGTCAGGAATCTTGGAGTTATCTTTGATCAGGATTTGTCATTTAACTCCCACATAAAGCAGACCTCTAGGACTGCCTTCTTTCATTTACGTAATATTAGAAAAATTAGACACATACTATCACAGACAGATGCAGAAAAACTAATCCATGCATTTGTTACTTCAAGGCTGGATTACTGCAACTCTTTATTATCAGGTTGCCCCAATAAGTCCATTAAAACGCTCCAATTAATTCAGAACGCTGCAGCACGAGTACTGACAGGAACTAGAAAAACAGATGACATCTCTCCTGTACTAGCTTCTCTGCATTGGCTCCCTATAAAATGTAGAATTGAATTTAAAATCCTCCTCCTCACCTATAAAGCTCTTCATGGTCAGGCCCCTTCATAACTTAAAGAGCTCATAGTACCCTATTACCCCACTAGAACACTACGTTCTCTGAATGCTGGGCTACTTGTGGTTCCTATAGTCTCTAAAAAGTAGAACAGGAGCCAGAGCCTTCAGTTACCAAGCTCCTCTCCTGTGGAACCAGCTTCCAGTTGTAGTTCGGGAGGCAGACACCCTCACCACATTCAAGAGTAGGCTTAAGACATTCCTCTTTGATAAAGCTTATAGTTAGGGCTGGATCAGGTGAGTCCTGAACCATCCCTTAGTTATGCTGATATAGGCCTAGACTATCGGGGGATTTCCCATGGTGCACTGAGCTACTCTCTTCCTCTCTCTTTCTGCACTCATTCATGTCCCTTTAATGCATGTTACTAACTCCACTTCTTCCCCGGAGTTCTTGTGCTTTCTCGTCTCGCAGGTTCTCATGGATCCTGGTGGAGCCTCCTGCCATGGTCCTGCTTGACTGCCATTGCCAATACTGTTGTTGCTGTGCACCTGTCTGTCTGTCTGTCGCTCTCTCTCTCTCTCTGCCTCTCTCTCTCTCTCTCTCTCTCTCTCTCTCACCCCAACTGGTCGAGACAGACGACCACCCACCTAGAGCCGGAGGATCTGTCCTAGGTTTCTGCCTTTTAACAGGCAGTTTTTCCTTGCCCTTGTCGCCAAGTGCTTGCTCATAGTTGTACTGTTGGGTCTCTGTAAATAATGTTAAAGAGTTCGGTCTAGACCTGCTCTATTTGAAAAGTGTCCTGAGATAACTTCTGTTATGAATTGGCGCTATACAAATAAAATTGAATTGAATTGAATTGAATGTTTCTGTGCTGAGGACAGCTTATCAAGTGTTTCCACGTCTTTTTCAGCAACAGGCTTAAACAGTGCAGGCCTACTGCCTAAAACACTGATGGATATCATTTTGCCCACCTCTGGAGAAATCACATTTCCATCGTTCTTCTGGGGCTGTAATCACAAAACACACTAAGGCTAAAAGTGGCTCCTATCTGGCAGAGTTAGGAGGAAGTCCTGAGGATAACAGACGTGTCAGTCCTGTTCCTAGAGTTATTCACAAAGTGTTTTAGCACTAAAAGTCTGAGAGAAGTTAGAGGCAGTCAGCTGCTATGGGTGATGAACCTCATCAAAACAATCCAAGCTGAAATACAACAAAATGGAAAACTGGAAAAATGTTGTTGCTGTGGAAAATCTCTTCAAACCAAAATTACACACTTCAGAACCAAATAAGTTTGACATTTCTCTGAGTTTACAATAAGTAATTCTAACTGCATTAGATTAATGAAGCTGATTTCACAGCTGTTTCTGGATTACCTAATAAAAATAGTGTGATGTAGAAAATCCCTCATCAAAGATTTTCTCCTTCAAGGTAATTGAATTATTCTTTATACTAACAGTTAAGAGTTACTTTATCAAAGTAAAACACTGGCACAATTGTCTAACTGCTCTGTATTCAAATCAGAAGCTCATTTGAGTAGCTACTACCATAGAAGTCCTCTGTTAAAATAACAGCAGAGAAGATAAGGAGTCGCATGGTTGAATTGTTTTCATACCTATCATCTGTAGATATTATTTTATGACACTACTCCTCCTCTTCTTACTCAACAGAAAAACTTCAAGCTTTTAATCTTTATTTTTAAAATAAATATTAAGTGAGCATAAGTGCATTGTGAGTCCAGACATTAGGTCTATTTAAACATTTTGTTCTGTTCTTTCTTTGCAGCTTTACATAAATTATCAGAAACAAACTTTTTATTGTTATAAACCAACTTATAGAAAAATCCTTTGTTTTCTGTCTTGAAATGTATTGAAAAAAACAACAACTTTATATTCAGGATTTTAAAATGCTGTCGGGCAGAGCAGGTTTTATAGCTGTGAGCCAGGACCCTCATACTCGTATTGGAGGTTTTTATTTTTACATTAGGTCTGTCAAAGATATTATCCATGTAGCTATTATGATCACTATAGATATTCAGGCTTTAAAAAGGACCCTGCTTGGATCTGCTTTCTTTTCTTAATTTTACATTAATGCACTTAATTATTTTATTGTTGAACTTAAAACTGTTAAAATTGTGTCAACGATTTTTAGATGTTTCATATAAAAAAAACAACAACAGCTTCTCACTGTTGATGATGTTGTTTTACTTAAACTGAATCCAATTGCAAATTAAAATGGAAAGGTTATAACTGTGTGTACCCAGCAGGGGGTTGTGTCACCAAAAACAAACACAGACCATACATCATTTGATCTCATTGTTCAGAATTTCCATATAAATTGTAATGTCAGTAGTTTGTAATTTGGTTTGAGTGGGTTGGATTGCTTTGTTTTGCAAGCTGTCAGTCAGAAAGTATTTTTTCTGTTAAGGTTTCTTCTAGTCCTCCAGTTCTGACTCCATTAGAGGAGATTCAACTTTATTCTGAAAAGTGCTACAGGTTGTAAATAGAGTTTTAACACAAGCCATGTTAATGTTACTGTTTCATTTTGATAGCAGTCCTGTCCAGTTAAGCACTGTAGGCACATACAGTGCTGCAGCATTGCCAATGTGACTTGGCAGCTTGACCACTAGATGGTGACATTTATTTTGTATGCAAACAATGCATTGTATTACTTAACTTACATTTTGTGTGTGGGTGTGTGTGTGTGTGTGTGTGACTCCCCATATTTAGCATTTAGAAGCAGTATATACACATTTAATAAAGGCTTAAGATACACTCTAAAGTAGTTTTAGACAAATATAAGTGTTTCTTTATGTACTTATTAATGTACTAGTGTGTAGGATTTAGTGGCCTCTAGCGGTGAGATTACAGATTGCAGCCAACTGAGACCCCTTTACTCAACCAAGCCTGTAGGAGAAACTACAGTGGCCACGAAAAACGCTAAAGGCCCTATCTTGAGCCAGTGTTAAGTTTGCCCATTGTGGGCTACTGTAGAAACGTGGTGGGCTCCATAGAAGAGGACCCACTGCCTCTGTAGGTAAAAACATCTCATTCTATGGAACTGAAAACACAACGATTCTTATATTTGGTGATTACATATAAACATACCTATGAATATTATGTGTTATAGATCTTCCTAAATGTTACACACTGGACCTTTAAAGAGCGATCAGTCATTAGGTCTTGAATGATCTGGGTTTTGTATTTTTTGTATGCATTTTCTTGTTGTTCAAAGTACTTTAAAGACCCCTTTAAGGACAGACATTGCAAACTGAGGTTATAAATGGTGTGGGATGTGGGTTTGGTTCATGCTATATACTTCTCCATATACAAATAAACATTAAATAACTTGTTGCAGATTTATTTTAAAAGGAACTGACACCAAAACCTCACATTTACTGTTGATATCTTAGATATTTAAACACATTCTTTATGCAGATAATTACACGTGCTGTTAATAATGTGACAGAGGCAGACAATGGGAGAAAGGATAGGAGGAGGTAATTCAGTAGCGAATGACACATATGCAAAAGTATGCAACATTATCACCAGGCTGATTTGTTTAGTTACCTCTTCTCTGAAACTTTCCCTCAGTTGATCATTTTAACTCACACACCTTCACTCTAATGGATTCATCCAACATATCTCTCATCTATAATGAGCATAACTTAAATATAAAGGTTGTATATTTATAATTTGATTGTTTTTGGGTTACACTTTTCAGGCCTTTCACATCTCCACCCCCCACACAGGGATAAAGAACAGTTGACAAAGATTGTCTAGTGACAGGATGGCTCACTCAGTAATATGAAACTGGCAAACTTTTTCTGCAGCAGAAGGTGACATCACTTCCCCTCCTGTATTTTGGACTCATGTGTCTGTCTGTCTGTCTGTCTGTCTGTCTGTCTGTCTATTAAAAGTGTTGACCATACACACCACAGACTATATAGCACACTCCCATTCAGACAACAATAAAAGTATATCAGATGATTAGTAATTTACACACAATGTTAAGGCCTACCAGATCGAAATACATAAGTTTACAACAACTTAAGTTTAGTTTTAGAAGAATAAAGTGCTGTTGTTTGACTGAATATTGTATTTCTGGTGTTGAATATTATCCAGGTAAGGAACTGACTCCCAACATCACTGTGTTGTTACTTTTATTTTGGTATTTCCTGTACGAACGAAAGTCTTTTATTTTGAACTTCACAGTGAAATAGGAGGGAAAGGTTAGGAACTTTTAATTTATTTTTTTTTTTTATCTTTAAAGACACAAAAATGCTTTTAAGTGGGTAACAAAGTGAGTTTAGTGTGAATATCCGTTCAGAAATACTTTAATGTTAGGTAGCTCACGTGTTGTTGCTTAGCAACGTTACAAGTTAAGCTCTGGTTCAAATAACGTTAATTTGTGAAAAAGGAAACGATAATGTAACTTAACACGATATTTTACGGTTACAGTATAACATGTTGATAATATTACAGTTTAATTATTTCGTCCAGCTATCATTATTATTATTATTTTTACATTGGCGGGCCAAAATAAAGAAACTAAAACAGAGTGAGTGCTCCCGTTCAGCGTAGACGATCTTTGTCTGCGTGGTTTGCGCCAGTAGGAAGCCGCGTGTTGAGTCTGCGGGCGGCGGTCGATCTGTTGGAGGATCGAGCACCAGCGGACCGCCATGGACAGGACCGCCGTGGTGAAGGTCGGGGCCGCGGCCAGCGCCAGCGTCTGCGCCCTGCTGGGAGGCGTAGTTCTGGCCCAGTACATCGTGGCCAAGAAGAAGCGAGCGGGCAAGAAAACCAGGATCATAGAGATGGTGAGTAAAAAAAAAAAAAACATCCGCGGACATTACAGCTGCGTCAACAGGATGCGGGGGAGGTGCACCTTCAAAATAAAAGCCTTTGACAGTTGAGCATGTTACTGAGAGCAATATAACGATTAGGATCTGTTTGTATTTTAAGTTTCAGGGTTATTATAAGTAGGGCTGCACAGTTACGTGCAATATTATCGAAATCTGAAGATTGCATTTCTCTAGATTTAGGAGAACATTTGGTACAGACTCCCTACTATTACATCATTTCAGTGAACATTTAAATTTGTGTTGCAATTTGGCTTTTTTTTTTTTTACCATATCGTGCAGCCCTAATATAAAGTAGTAGCAATGTAAATCAGTGTTAAAACTTTGGTTTGCATGTCTTGATTTAAATTTAAAGTGTCATCATTTTAACATTTCATTGTATCATATGTGAACAAATGCACTAGTTGGTAAAACCTTTAAAAATAAACTATATTTAACCTATGTGTTAAATAATCAAACCCCACCACTTGTTAAAAATGTATATAGAGAGACACAAGTAAGGAATTAAATATTATTTTTGTGTTGTAATGCGACACATGTGTGCCTTTTTTTTAATCTGAAAATCCTTCCCGGAAATATGCCACCATGTCCTTGACATATTGACAGCAGTGGAGCTGCACGATGCTCTGCGCAGTCGCGAATGTTCCCTAAAAACAGCAGCTGCTTTTAGAGGTCATCAGCTAGCTGCTGTCCAACAGAAAGAGCAGCAGCTTCTCTGTTTGAGGCACTGTGAGCTTTGACATCTGACCCTCTGCTGCTCTTTCACTGCCATGGAAACGGCTCCATCCTGCTGCTGCTGCTGTTGTCTGTGGTTGAACAGACAGCATGCAGGTTATGCAAGCTTACAGCAGCACATACAGCAGCACATACAGTACCCTCTGTCCAGCTTTGTAACCTGTCCGACAGGAATCTGGCTGCGGCACAAACACAAACATTCCTCACAAACTGCAGAAGAATATGGGGGAAGAGCGGCCATATGTGAGAGAGTTGTGTGATTGGAGTACAGGATTGTCTAATTGTTTGTGTTATTTCTGTCCAACTAAAACTCGATGAGCAGAGAAAAAGAAAACTAATTCTTACCTTATCCTATTTGCTAAATATTGTGTCCACCTTTATATGAAACATAGCTGTAAGAAAACTCTTTACGCACACAGGATAGATAAGATATTTATCTTTCTTGAGAACTTAATTATAGTTATTATTTTATTACCCTCTATTGAACTTCAACACCTTTCCTTAAATACCCACGTGAGGATATATGTAGCTCAACAAAGCTGAAGAATATACGTATTTATTTTCATGGATGTTACATCTTTTTACCAGAGCCTATAGAGGATATCTGGATTTTGAATCTTACGTTGTGTTAGAAGGTGTTGCTATATACTGTATCTCCACTACAATCTATATGATTCATGTCAGAGTTATTTGGCTCCACCTATGCAGATGCATGTTTGTATGCAGGGTTTTACCCACACAGACACACACAACCTCACACACCCTCAAATTCAGCTGCCGTTTTTTTTACATTTTATCATTTGGGAGTAGAAACAGCAGTCAGATGCTCCGGCTGCAGACAGACATTTATTGTTTTATTGCTTGTAATTTCCCTGGTAGGTAACCTCCTCTCATTATGTTATTGTAAATGTGCTTTTATCGCCGTTGTGTTGCAACAGTCTGGAGTGTGAAGGTCTTACAGCAGCGTGTCTGCTTTGTGTAAAATTAGTTTTTAGTGACTCACTTTCCTCACAAGCACTTATTAAAATCAGTAAAGTAAAGCTTAATTCCTTCCTTAGCATTATTACAGGTGTGAGGTTACTGAGAGCTTTGACCCTTTGACTGCTTCACATCTGGTTGTTTGCATCATTGTTGATTTTAGGGAATAAAACCTTCAGCTGCCAGTTTGTGAAATAAAAGATTGTGAAATAGAAGTTGTGAAATGTATCAAAGTTACCTGAATGGGAGGGTCAGAGATTGAGACATGAAACTGTGCTTCTTTTAATCTGGCAGTTGATTTCTAACAGCGTCGGCCTCAGTGTGTGTGTGAGCGACTCCGTTGCATCCGCTGACGTCCATTTATTAACAACAGAGCGAGCGGGAGAAGATCAAGGGATGTGTCTCGTGATTTAATTTCATTAACGGAGATGTACAGTCAGAGCGAGGCTGATTCAGCCATCCAGAGCTTCCCTGCTCGATTTCTATTGAGCTTATATTCAGTTATAGTTTCAGTTAATGCTGCCAGTTATTTATGTAATGTTATCAAAGAGAGTGAAAAACCAGCGCATCAAAAGAACATTATTTCCTGGATTAAACCTGCAGACTGTAGTCAGAGTCTCTGGAATGAAATAAGCTAAAATGACAACCAAGCTGCATGGCAGTCAGCCGCCTTGTGTTTGCTCTTCTCTTCTGCAAATGCAGTGATCTGGAGAGTTTTGGGATGTAGTAGCCCACTGCGGCTTCAGGACAGAAACAGTTGGCTTCCTGTGCCGACTTTCAGCTTGGAAACCCGTGAGCATCTGCTTTAGATGATGCTACAGAAGCACAAACATCCGCTGTGAACCCCGGGAATCCAGAGCCACGTGACAGCAGCAGCTCAGTGAGGACATTCCTCCACTGAGCCAGTTTTGTGACTCTGGTAGCTCATAGAAAAGCCCTCGGTGTCATTTCATGAATACACAGAGATACAAAGTGCATTCCTAAATTCTTCTTCTTCTCGTTACCAGCTTGATTTTGTTCACTGGTTACTGGTTGTTACATGTTTGTCTGTTGGCTCACACTTTCAGCAGCATCGAACCACCAACCCGATCGTCAGAAATTGTAAATGCTTTTATTTTGTGGCTTGGTTGTTTTATTCTCTGTATACAGGTGGCTGAATGTAGTTCATAAAGCCTGCATCACTTCATCATGAACTATGCATCATTAAACAAGGAGGAATAAAACTTGGAAAAATATATGACTGAGAGAAAGTTCTGTCCTGTATTGTCTGGAAAATGTTAATTTTGTAATTCACTGAAAAGCTCTCCTGCGTCTTGCTTCAAACTTGTGTTATTGGATGAGAGTTTTGGCCGTGAAGGGTTTGAAGAATGATTTGTGAGTACGCATAGATTAATACTGGTGTTTTCAATCTAATGCTGTAATCTGAACAGATATCATGTGTAGTTGAGAGTTCAGTCTGCAGACTAACTTTACTGCTGAACACCGCTGTGCACTAAATATATCCGGTAACTATGATTAGAAAGACAAGTGTGATGTTCATCACGTCAGACATGTATGTTGCTCATAAATCAGATGCTCACTGTGTCAGGGACATATTAGTCACAGCCGCTCCAGACGGTCTGACACAAGCTGACACTGACCCCGCTGTGTCTCTTACTGTCCATTAATCGTCCACAGAATCTGTCATCATACTCCCACCTCTGTCTCTGAATAGTTCCTATTATTGTTACTAATTTATGTCATTTGGTGTTGAAATGTCTGTCACATTCATCACGTTTCCAAAGCCCAGAACGGCGCTGTTAATGAGTGAACCGCCCAACCCCGGCCAAGCACCTGCTGGACTCGATCAGACACATCCTGATACATCTCAACCTGTTAACCATGTAGTGACCTGATGTCTGTTTTTAAAGCTCAATTTGCTATATAATGTAGCACCGCTTCTCATTTCCCCCGAGGTTTAATGAGCCTAATATCTCATTAAAGATGATGTAAGCTGAGGTGCTTTTTAGTTCAGGCAATGTGGGAGACCTCCACTACTAAATGCTGCAGGAAACCCTGATTATAAAAGAAACAACTGACTGGTATTTATACTAACATAACTGATTAGAACTAGTAGAAAGCTCTCAGATCTGTTAATAATCTTTTGCTCGATGGACTCACCGCTCACTCTCAGGCAGTTTTTGTTCTCACATCGACTGGTGTAAGGTTCAAACCTGTGACCCTTTGAAAACAGCGTGAATGCTACGCTGCCCTAAGTAGATTGTGTCGAGGTGGTTGAGGTGAAGTTATAGACCTTTTCCCTACAGAAGACATTTTTTGATGACATTAGGTGAAGGAGAAACCTGGAGTGTGTTTCACCCCGTCGACCTCTGGAGGGCAGAACAGAGCCACACTTGAACTGCAGGTCTTTGGGTTTCTGCTTTACAGTAATCAGCGCCACTCCGATCTATATTTGTAGACAGTAAGACCAAAATGTGTGTGCTTACATTGTCTTTAATGGTGATTGCACTATTCTGAATTAAGAGCAGAATGTAAAACCCCTAATCTTTACAGGTCATAGAAAGAAACTGTTTTGTAGGTGATATCTGATGATACAATAGATGAAGACAGTTGAGTGTCCTCTACAGATAACAAAGAAGCGGACAGAAGTATATAGTAGTAGAGTGATTTACAGACTTCCTTATTTCCACTGTACAGTATACAGTAGTTTCTGTAATATAATCAGCACAGGGCCTGTACACATACTGGGTTTATTATTAGTTATTAGTGTTCCCAAGAAAGTTTTTGAATTGAAGCTTTCTCCTAGAATCATTTTTTCTATTAATTATTTATAGACTTCTGTACAAAGATGAGGAAAAGGAGAAGAAATTCTAAATGTACAAATAAAGAACATGTAAATTTTTACCGACATCTTGAATGAGAACATGCATTATATTTTTGATTACAAACACAAGTGACTCCGATCAGTAATATGGACCTTTTCTTTTGTCACTGATGAATGATGAAGGAGTCCAGGAAAGGTGATGTATGAGAGGAACTTAAACTGGAGGGTGAAGTCCACCTGAACTCCAGTTGTCAGGCTGCTTTATCACTTAGCAACAGATGGCTGTCACCGTGACAACCAGTGTGGGCGGGGCCAGAGGAAATGGATGAAGGGCCTCCTTGGAAAGGCAGGTACTGTGTCCTACAGTAATGATACTCAGGCCTGTCTCAGCATTATTACAAAATTATCAGTGTTCACTATGTGCCACTTCGATGCATTCAGGTACTTAAACTCATCGTATCACTATGTGGTATGATCAATAGTATTAGTAGCACTAACGGTAGGTAAGTAGTAGTGGTAGCAAAGGCACCACTGACAGGATGATAAGGAGTAGTAGGAACAGATGTGTAGTGAAAATAGTCACAATGGCAGCAGGACGAGCAATGACAGCAACTGTATTTTGGGCTTGTGGCTCCGAGGTAGAGCGAGTCGTCCACTAATCAGAGGGTTGTTGGTTCGATCCCTGGTGGTGCATGGCGAAGTATCCTTGAGCAAGATACTGAACCCCAAAATGCTGCGTCATCAGTGTGTGAATGTGAAAGAATGAGTTGCTTTAAGTGGTCGAAAGACGCTGTACGAATACAGCACGCTTACATTTTCTAAGTTTTAGTAAGAAATTAGTCGAAGTAGTAAATAGTAAAAGTTAGATATAGAAGTGGTAGTGGGAGCTGTGGTAGTAGAAGTTGTAGTCGTATCAATAGTAGTGGTAAGATCAGCAGTATTAGTAGTTGTAGTAACAGATTTGTGAAAATAGGAGTGCGTTGCAGTATATTAAGATCAGCAGTGTTGTAGCAAGTAATTGAGGTTTAAAGATCAAGTAGTATTGCTGTTAGAAGTTACAGTACTATCAGTGTGAGTACAGTTATTGGTTTTAATGAGATTCCCATCATTAAAACAACAGTTTCTGGGTTCAGATCATCTGTCGAGGGGTGGGGGGGAAGCACTCAGCGTGGGGTCTGCACCTTCGTCTTGGCGACCTTTGACCGCAGCAGGCCAAGTCTGGGTCACAGCAGCCTTTGTGACCTTTGCTCAGGACTTGTGCAGATCAGGTGGGATTTCAGAGGAATGCTGGGAGGGATGGTACAGGTTGAATTTGACAGCTGTTAGAAGTCTACAGGGCTGATAACAGTCATGTACTGTGTGTTTTACAGCAACATGCAAAGTAGTATTCGAACAAGAACTTAACTCAGCTCAACCACACAGCCTTTTGATCCTCATCCCTTTTGTCTTTTATCCTTTTCTCTGTTTGATGATTGTCTTGAAGCCACTGGAATATTGACATCCACACTGCTATTATCATTACAACACTCTGCAGGGACAGCAGCCACCACAATGTGAATGTGACAACACTTAAGGTGATGCCATTTCACCGAGTGGTGACTTGATTGTGCCTGTCCATTCATGTGACACACTATAGCCTCATTTCCGCTGCATAGCACGACTCCACTCGCTTAAAACCGTTCTTCTTTTGGTTTTTCATTGGCAAACGTTGTGGCTAGTACCTGGTGCTGTTTGGGTGTCACCTCAGTCAACGTTGATGATCCAGTTTAGGATTAGATTTGGCATTTTGGTTTTGTTTTCAGAAGAGACTTTGCAAAAGTTAATAGAACATGAAATACTTCTTTACAAGCTGCTGATGGATAGAAGGTCAAGGTTCAAAATGAAATCCCAACTGCTTGTGTGAGTTTGATTTGGAGTTTTCATAGTCACGGTCCTGTGTTGGCAGCAGGTTTTGGTTTTCTAGGTGCAAATGTGCAGTTTAAGTTAACACATCACATCGAATTATCGGATGAGTTTAAAACCACAGCAATACTGAAAAATTGGGTGTAAGAGAATAATCATGCAGGTTCCCAAAGAACCAAAGTGCACTGCAGTCCCCCCCCCGCAGCACTGACTTCTTGATATTGTTTTTCATCCAGAGGTGATAAGCTATCCCATGACACTCCAGGCACACTGCTAATATTCCTCTAAGCTGTTTGTGAAACCGCTCCAGGCGAACAGCAACAACATCTACCAAAGCTTTGCTTCATTCTTGTTGCTGACCGTTGGTTTTATTCCAGGGTAAGGCGTTCATCTGCACAGCTGCTTGCTGTTGCTTGTGGAGCTTTGCCTTTACGTGTACTGATAAAGTATGCAGATACAAACGGCATTTTAACATGCTGTCTAAATGGGCCCAAAGCCAAGCGAGGGGGGAAAAAGGATTGCACGGGATTGTTGTGGAACAGAAAGATACTGGGAGAATGCCCCAGAGCTAAACAGAAACATCTTGCAAATCCGGGATACGACTGGTGGAGCCGTGTCTCTGTGAGCCCCCCGTACAGCGGGGACATATGCTGTTGTGGTGAGGTGTAATCAGAGAGCGTCGACCTAGTTTTCGGGAGTCATGGTATGCGAGGCCGCCGAAGGTCAGCGGAGGAGAGGACGAGGTCGTTTCATGTTCCAGTCTCCGTCGTCTTACATCAACAGCACCCACGGTTCAGAGGACAGCAGGGAACTGAGCCTTGGTCAGCAAAAAATGAGCCTGCGACGACATGTCAGGGTTGCTCAATGTTTTAAATATTGCACAAATATCGTTTTATTGTTCTCTGATTCACTGATTGATAGAACACAATAATGTATCTGCCTGCACCAGGTTCATCGACAGAGGCATCTCGTTTCCCCTTTTTGCCTCTTTTAACATTTTCTAACATGAGCCATCCTTCACAGTCAGACATCCTCTGAAGTGACATCATTTACTGGGGACTGACGGATTGCTCATTCGCCTGTGAGCTGGATGAAATGATGATAATGATAAATGCAAAAAGAGCTGCTTTTTAAAAAACAAATAACAGTGTGACATTTTTCTTTCCTGTGTTTGATCACTTATTATGTGTTTGTCCATATTTATCACAGCAACACCAGTTACAGGCTCTGATTCCAGATATTGTTGAGTTTATATGGTAACAAAATGGTACTTTGTTATTATAAAGAAAAGGTTATTTCTGTAATTTATTCTTAATTAATAAGAGTACTGATAAAGTTGGAGAGCAATAACCAGTTTCAGGAACCGTAGCCTTTGCAATTTTTGCTGAACAGCGACAATCGTGGCCACAGGTAACAATTTCAGGAACATGCTGAAACGTGATGAAACAAGTATAACATGGTGAATTTGCAATATCAGGAATATCTTCACATGAGTGACTTAAAAAAAGCTATTTAACTCGCCAGTGTACAGTCTTTTATTTTCCTGATTTATGTTTGAATTGTCACAATTGGGAGTCCGTATCTTTCCAGAAGCCTGAGCCCATCACCTTGGCTGAAGGCTTGGCTCGCTCATTGTAGTCCCCACAAAAGCTGGATGTGTGGGAATACTATGGATTTCCAACTAAACAATGACAAAGAGATGAAGTCCCTATCTGTGATGCAGTAAAAATATAGATAAAGTGATTCCAGTACGTTTTTAATGATTATGATTAATGATTATCACGATAATATTGTGAATCCCAATTATTTTGGGCAGGATAATTGTGACATGAAATGTTAGTATCGTCCCTGACACTAAGTAATGTCAGGTACACAGCAATATCTACTTTAAGTTTTCTTAACATTAGCTAACATTAGCCCCTGAGTGTATTGTGTAAAGTAGGAGTGTCTTATTGCTAATAAACTGACCGTTTCGGTTGTAAAAGGAAGTTTTGTTTCTTGTTTCAGAAGTTACATAGTCACACTTTAGCCTGGGATTTTATCAGTTCAGTTGAAGTTTATTGCACAGTCGTGACATTGCACACTTTTCCAAGAATCCCATCGTTATCAATACCTATAATGGATTATACTGATAGCTCAGTGGATTCCACAAAGACAGCGTTAGAAGAATCTAAGTTAACTGATACAAGAAGGGTTATGTTAGAGTTGACATCGTTGAACCTGCTCGACCTGAATACTGTGTGTGTGTGTGTGTGTGTGTGTGTGTGTGTGTGTGTGTGTGTGTGTGTGTGTGTGTGTGTGTGTGTGTGTGTGTGTGTGTGTGTGTGTGTGTGTGTGTAATATTAAAACAAATGATGGACATGTTCGACTAATGTAAAGATGTGGTGTGTGCTGTGTGTACGTGTGTGTGTGCTCAACACTTAAAAAAAAAAATAATTGGGGGGGGGGGGGGGGGGTGTGTGTGTAAATAATTAAAACAAAATGATGGACATGTTCAGACTCAGCCAGAAATGTAAAGATGCTGCAGTTTGCCCTGCCTGTTTGTACATGTGGGTGAGCTCAACACTGAAACAGCAGCAGAAATAAACGCATTACACGCTGTAGATTACCTTTTTTTTTGTGTGTGTGTGTGTGTGTGTGTGTGTGTGGTTGCATGAATGTGAGGCACGTCCACTAGCTGCGTGTGTGTGTCATGTGTGACTGACCATTGTAAGACCAAACAGCCTGATGCTCGTACTGAACCTTGACCCTCGTGACCTTTCGTGTGCCGTCAAGCTATTTACTGCGTGTGTGTGTATGGAGAGTGTGTTTGCGTGGGGGAGGGGGCGTGCGTGTTGTGCGTGTTAAAATGTGTGTGCTCAGCAGTAGCAGTGGTGAAGCGGGTCCACCCTCTCTGATTGATTTTTAAAGGTTCCTTTTTCAAGGGGTCAGAGGTCACAGTGCTGGAACAATAAGTAGATTACAAATGTCACTTTTCCTCCACCGGCCCCATTCATCACCCGTTTATAGTGTGTGTGTGTGTGTGTGTGTGTGTGTGTGTGTGTGTGTGTGTGTGTGTGTGTGTGTGTGTGTGTGTGTGTGTGTGTGTGTGTGTGTGTGTGTGTGTGTGTGTGTGTGTGTGTGTGTCTGCTGAAATTGTCACTGTATGTATGTGCATGTATGAATATATGTACTATATATGTGTGTGTTTGAGGCTCTCTGTACTGGGGGGAGGGGTTATGTTGTCTAATCTATTTTGGGTGACACCCCCTCCCTCCCTGACTGTTGCTGTAGATATATAAGCCCTCTGCAGCCTCACAATCTTTTCCTCACTCTTGTGTTAGCTGACACAGCAGACCCAAGGTAAGCTTGTGTGTGTGTGTGTGTGTGTGTGTGTGTGTGTGTGTGTGTGTGTGTGTGTGTGTGTGTGTGTGTGTGTGTAAATGGTTATACTTCAGGCTGTAGCCAATTTTGATTCTGTAAAAAAAAAAAGTGCTACAAATTCTTCCTTTTAAAGGGAGTAAACGAAATCCCCCTGAATGTCTTCTCTTGTTATTATGATGCTTTGACCTTTGACCCCTCTAATTGCTGCTTGTAATCTTAATCCGGATTGGAGGCTTTTTCCCCAGAACACCTTATTTCTGGTAGATTTTAATGATGTAACCCGCTCTCGCTAAGAAGATCACGTCTTTTAAACTCTGCAAGAATAGAAAAAAGTAAACCACAGCAATGTGACCGCACATCTGGCAGTGTCACATTCAGCGTCTTCACAGTTTATTTGCATTGAACAGTCGATAGTATAGAAGTGTTTCATGTTTTCAGAATCTCCAGTTCGCTCAAAGGAAGAGCAGGTTTGAATTTCACTGCCGTCAGGGGAACACGCCCTCTAAAACTCTGCTTTTCTTTTCACGTTTGTTCCTAAACTACGTGCTTTGTGACCCTGTACTGTCAGTGCCGGTCATCCCTATGGCAACGCATTCACAAACTGTATATTAACAAGAAGTAAGAGGGTGTCGGACCCTAAAAAGTCTTTACTAAGCAGATGTGAAGTTTAGGGTGTTTTTGTGGGGGTCTTTGCGTGCTTAGATAAGTGTGTCTGTGTGTTTGTGTGCGAGAGGCTTATTAGAGAGTCGACTGGAACCAATTAAAGAACTAAGTTTTGTTTTTAGCTCGCTGGGTGTGATTCTGTTTCCGTATGATCCGAGTAATTTATGAGGTAATATGAAGCCGGACGCTGAATATGTAATACTGGAGGAAGTTGTGCAGGGTGGGGGTGTGTGTTTTGGGGGTGGGGTGTTTACTGTGTGTTTGTGTTTGTGTGTTTCCAGTTATTTGCTCTTCACCAGCGCAGTGTGCATCTAATACTGTATGCACTGTGTTGGTGCCCTCAGCTGACACCAGAAAGAGCTTTTAAGCTGTTATAGAAATCTTTTATGCATTAATAGATGCTAAAAAGTTGATCGATAGCCGTCACTCTTCCAAAATTCATCAAAAGCAACATTACAAAAAACACCAAAACATCTAGCATTACTGAATGTTCATCTGTTACCAGCCAATAAACAACAACAACAAACAATGACAGCAAAATTTTGGGTTGAGGCATATTCAGATATCTTTATCTTGTAATAAGATTATTTAAAAACCATTTCCTGCCAGTAATTATCCTCGTATTGGTACATAACCTTCCTTACCCGTGTAATAAGAGCTGTTTTGTTAAGCCACACTGTTACACAACAGGCTGGTTCAGCTTCTTACCCCACACACACACATTCCCTCCAGAGCTGCGTGTGAGGCATACCGAGCCTGCAGGCGGCTTTCAGACAGATGCTGAGGCCGGTTTGCTGTAGTCGACTGTCCTGGTGCGGCTCACTTTGGACTGTCCACGGTCACTTACACCTGCATGTAAAAGAAATGTGTCCCTCTTGTCCAAGTGGTGGAGGGGAACACACAAACCTCTAAAACAGCAGATATTTAGTTTTCTGAAATTCACATCAAGGTGACAAACCTCCTCCCAATCCTCTACAATAGATTTTTCTCCCTGTCCTACTTTGGTTCCACCAAACCCAGAAGTTGCCTAGTTTATTGTTGATCTGCGAGGACACAAACTGAGTGCAGCTATCCTGTCTCAGAAACAATACTTCTGACTCAGCTTCGTCCCCTAATGATGGACGCAAACTTTCTTTAAACGTTTGCTTGTTCCTTCGAGGTTTCACCTAAAAGTTGTGTTGTAATGAGGAGCTTTGAACAGATTTTGCTCCGCTGAGGCAAAACTCGTGTTGATGAGATGAAGTTAGGAGAAAGGCTGAAGTTCACCTCCTCTCTGCAGGGTATAACTGCGACTGTTTGTGTGGTCATTCAGCTCGTTACACAACACCGACAGATTCTAAACATCAGCTGTTTCACCACCCTGATACCCCCCCTCCAGGAAAGTGTGTATGTCTGGACCCGGGAACGGTGTGTTCAGATACACTGAAAACCACACTGAGTCCAATCCTAGTTTCACATGTAGTCTTCATACCCCTCAACACACATGCATACATCAAATACCTCAGTGTAAATCAGCCCTGCACACAACCTCTGCTGTGCTGCCCTCCTCTTCATACCAGCATAGATAACCTGCAGGCCGCAGACCTTCAGGGAACTTTTAAAGTAGAAGCAGCTGTTGAGGAGTTGAGACAGCCATGCTGATCCAATATCTTTCTTGCTGTGTTTTATAGTTTTCCTGTAGAGGAATGTTAGAGGAATGTTAAAACACCAGTCTTTAATAACCACTCTCTCTCTCTCTCTCCCTCCAGATGCCTCAGTTTGAGAAGACGACGGTCCACATGAGGGACCCTGAGAGGGTGGAGCAGATCATCTGTGGCCTCATCAAAGGAGGAGCTTCCAAGCTACAGGTAGAAGTCCTGATGATGCCTTATCAGTGTTTTGGTGAAAAAGCACCTCCTGGTGGTCCTGAAGGTCACACATGTTTAGTAACTGGAAAAAAAAGTTTCTTTTTTAAGGATATCTTTGTGTCTGGTTCATGTATTTTCTCTGGTTCTGTTGCAGATCATCACAGACTTCGACATGACGTTAAGCAAGTTCGCTGTCAACGGCAAACGCTGTCCGACGTGTCACAGTAAGCACAGCAACAAAAAAACAACACGAGACATTTCTTAATGCCATGTTACAGTTTGTTTTTAATAAGCACATTTCCCTTATAAGGTGTTCTTCTGCTTCTTTGTGCAGATATCATTGACGACTGCAAGCTGGTGACAGAGGAGTGCAGGCAGAAGTTGCTGCAGCTGAAGAATAAATATTATCCCATCGAGATCGACCCTCAACTCACCATGGAGGAGAAATACCCATTCATGGTGGAGTGGTAAGACGCATGCACACAAACCTACAAACACACAGCTTTATTTTTCACACGACAAACACACACAGACCTGCTTGTGTTTCTGATCACGAGCAGCAGTGTGCAATCACCTTTCTACAGAGATAAACACTTGTACCTAAAGGCGTGTGTGTGTGTGTGTGTGTGTGTGTGTGTGTGTGTGTGTGTGTGTGTGTGTGTGTGTGTTGTTTGTGTGTGTGTGTGTGTGTGTGTGTGTGTGTGTGTGTGTGTGTGTGTGTGTGTGTGTGTGTGTGTCCGCAGGTATTTCAAGTCTCACACATTACTTGTGGAGCAGCGGCTAGAGAAAGACAAACTGTCAGAAGTGGTGAGAGAGTCGGACGCTGCACTCAGGTACCTGTTCCTCCACGCTCGCCTGGACACTCTATACATTACTGCAGTTTATTGTTGCATTGTGGGTATTTAGCTGGTGGGTGCCCCTTTTTATTTAAAATCAATATTTTAATTGTAGAACAATGTACAATTTAAAGCATTGATAATCAATTGTTATTACTGTACTGTTGGCATCCTGGGGAAAAACTTGAATGGAGATTTTCCACTTTTAGTGTGGATACTTACTATAAGTGATGATTCTCACCAACTTGTCTCTTTGTGCTCGGTATCAGGGACGGCTTTGAGCAGTTCTTCGACCGCCTGCAGCAGCACAACGTGCCTGTCTTCATCTTCTCCGCCGGCCTGGGTGACGTCCTGGAGGAAATCATCCGCCAAGCCGGAGTCTACCACCCCAACGTCAAGGTTGTCTCCAACTTCATGGACTTCGACGACAATGTGAGTCCTGCACGCCTCTGTTCTTTCGCCTGTGTTACAGCTCAGTATTAACATAATGGCTGACCATGCTGGTTCGGTCTGCTCCTCATCTCACAGGGCGTCCTGAAGGGTTTCAAAGGCGAGCTGATCCACGTGTACAACAAACACGACGGCGCCCTGCGGAACACGGAGTACTTCAAACAGCTGAAGGAGTACTGCAATATCATCCTCATGGGCGACTCGCTGGGGGATCTCAGCATGGCCGACGGAGTGCCCAATGTGGAGAACATCCTTAAGATCGGCTTCCTCAACGACAAGGTACAGCCAGTGACCATGGGTCCTAAAACATATGGAGAACGTCCTTGAACATGGAGTTGATGGCGTTCACAATCTAAGACATTGCCAATAATAATAATAATTTTAAGAGGTTAATAGTAAACAAGATTGCAGTACAAGGAAGCACCTGTAGATGGCGCTCAGCCACCAGAAAACATAAACTGGTGCTTTGAAGATCACAAGGCAGTGTTTTAACAGTTAACTGTGAAACCCATGGTTAAGGTTGTTCCCACAGCGGCTCGTTGGTCTAGGGGTATGATTCTCGCTTAGGGTGCGAGAGGTCCCGGGTTCAAATCCCGGACGAGCCCTGAAATTTTCGACCTCAAGAGCATAACATATAATTAAACAACGAATGATATGATGAGAGGCAGTTGTGTGTCTTTGCAAGCAGAACAAAATGCACAAGAGGAGTGTGAGATCTGAGAGCTTATTAGTGAACAACAAGTGATGGGTACCTTCATTCTGACTGCTTGTGTCCTGGTTAGTGACTTTAAGAATTCAGGCAAAAAGAAAAATGTCTAACTCTTAAGTACGTACCATTCGTAAGCTTACCTGTTTTCCACTGCATCTCCGTGGCGACAGCTGCTGTGGCTGCTTGGAGAGTCAGGATATGAACTGTTCTCCTCTGGTGTCTCTCTGCAGGTGGAAGAGCGACTGGACAAATACCTGGACTCTTATGACATCGTCCTGGTGAAGGACGAGACTCTGGAAGTGCCCAACGCCATCCTCCAGAAGGTTCTATAACTCCACCCACCACCCAGTCCACTCCTCTCCTCCCATCAGCCTCTTCCAGCCTCTGGCCGGTCAGACTTCTGACAGCAACCGAAACCTCTGTCGGTGGTTACCAGAGTGGTCACTATTTAACCCCTCCACTTGCTCTGGATCCCACCTGGGTCAACTTCAGACCCCCCCCACGCCACCCCCCCCACACCACCCTGTGTAAACCTTTTTAAGACATTTTACATCTCCTGAATGAACTGTTTTAAAAGTCCACACAGCGGCATCAGCCTGTCTCTGGTGTGTTTTTGTCCGTTTCTGATGTCGTTTTCTGATAAAAATAATAACCAAAAGTGAGATTAAAAACACACACCAGCTCTCACTCTATCTTTATAATTTGCACATTATTGTTCGCATTATTATTCATAGGATTATTTTTGATATGGTAATATTTGTATACCATAATACACCCACAGTGTTTTCTTTGGAGCTATCCCAGCATGCTTCAGTTCCTCAACTCTATATCACTATGAAACTGAGCCTTTGGTGTCAGACATAAAACGAGATACGTGAGAGCTCTTGCGGTTCATGGATTAGTGCATAAAGGACGTTGGAAAATGTAATTCCTAGTAAACAATGTGTTTCTATGTGACAGCAGCGATATAATGACCACAACACAGAATTAGTTTGAAGGGGAAAATCAGAGAAAACGCACTTTAAATTGGGTGTATGGGGCAGTCGGCCTGTACATGTGGCAGTAGTTTAGATTCAGGGATGTAGGAGCACGTTGTTGCACAGTAAAGCCATGTTTACATACGCCTTTTATTAATCCTAATGTGCTAATCTGGCATCATATCATCACACAGGAAGAAGCAGCTCTTTACTCTGGAAGCATTCATGGCTGACTTTTGAATTTGTGAGCTTCTCGCTGACTCAACTATCAAGTGTTCTCCATGGCAGTGTTTAAGGCTGACTTCAGTATTAAGATCAAGATTATTAAGACCTCTAGTGGTCATAAGTGGGACTTACAACAGTAAAATCCCCTCCAACCAAAGTAACCGATGAAGTGCTGCAAAATGACAATATATCTAAAGTATAGTGTAGTTCACCATTTCAGTAAACAGAAGGAAGCACCCTGCTGCCTGTGGCTCATCAGAACCCAGACCTATTCAATGTCATCACCGTCTCGTTCTGTGGTTACAATGCTGAGCACTACCTCTGAAATATTCGTCTTCAAGCTATAAAATGTCTCCGTTTGTTGCAACATGTTGAATGTTCTCTTTGTTTGTGTTTTAAATGTGCTGCTATCACCTGCATGTTGCCTTTTCTTATTAAGTTTATGTCTGAAAAATGGGTGACAAAAAAACATATATATATAAATATCATTAAAACGGGGAATAATGTCTTACTGTATATGTAGGCGTTATATGGAAATGTATATTGTTTCACTGCATTTGGAGAGATCTCCTAAGGTAGAGTGTTGTATTTTTATAAGCAGATGGCTTTCTCTTTTCTTTTGATGGTGTGATTTTAAAAATGCAATAAAATGTCATTTTGTGAGCCACGGCTGGATCGCAGACATCTGGACTGACATGGATCCCCTGACAGCCTTTAAACCTCTGTGTTTGATGGTGTTTAAATGTGCAGTACATAGTGTACAGCGTGTAGAAAGCTCACAATGTACCGTGAAAAGACTTCTCAACCACCAGAGAGTTTGTTATGCAGTTTATACTGGGGTACAAAATCAGTCCCTTTTAATAGTTATGGTTTAATTTGACAATTACTGAGCAAGACTGGCCTATTTCAACATTGGATTTGAAGGATATGTGCATAAATATGAAGAGGTAATTTGATTTTAATTCACTACATTAACCAAAAACGGATACATTCGCATCTTTTTGTTCACTAAATCACAATATATGGCTATCAGACCAAAATATAATATACAAATTCCCCAATAAAAAGATATATAAAGAAGGATTGATCTATATCACTTAGAACAGGAGGAGGAAGGGCTTCTATCCATTAATAATGCACGGTATTACGTATGTAAACGTAAAATCTGAATTTGAAGAGAGGTATTCAAGTCAGGAGATAAATATTCAATATTTTAGTTGGAAGTTTTAGTGAAGGAAGAATAAGAAAGCCCCCGAAATAGTACAGAACAAAGCAGCAGTAGCTCAAAAAACACGTTTGTCTTTGAAGTACTTTTACCAATATTGTGTAATTGCTGAGATGGGGATGAGTGCATACATAAGACTGATGTTATATCAACATTCATGTGCTTGAATGTGACTGCAGACTGTATGAAACTGTATGAAATGTAAACGGGGAACCTTAAGACACAGTTTGAGTTTTAGCACGAGATGTGGCTGCAGTACCATAAATGTCCTGCAGGTGGCACTGTGGGACAAGATCATTTGAAGAAGTGTGGGAACAGTTGAAGGAAAACACAGAAGTCTGGCCAACGTGGCATGTTGTACATTGAGGAACTGATAGTTAAAGGAAGTGTATATGTGGCTCGTTGGTCTAGGGGTATGATTCTCGCTTAGGGTGCGAGAGGTCCCGGGTTCAAATCCCGGACGAGCCCTTATTTTCCTACCAACAGGTAAACCTCACCTGGCTCTGAACACAAGAATACTCTTAATACCAATAATGATTAAAGCATACTTTACTTGAACGTTTCTCTCCGGTGTTTAAAACCTAATGTGGAAATGAAATACATATTTTTACTCTATCTTTATCTTTACTCTACACCAAGACTTCAATAAAGTTATCTAAGATAATTATATCTAAAATAAGGACATAATAAAATGTAGTTCAATCTTCCAGTTACACAATTCCATATCATGGTGTTTTTCCTTATGCAAACATATTTCGATATATTTGCGATGAAGGATGAAAGTATTGCAGTTATATGGTTGAACTTAATTGCATTACTTGAGAGTTTAATTACTTCTCTGCTGATAAAAACACTGAGTGCTGCTGCAGGGTTGGTAGACGTGGAGCCTGCTGCAGTACAGGAAAGTGCCTGTAGATGGCGCTCGGCCACCACAAACTGTAAAGAGGCGCTTTGAAGATCAGAAGGCAAAAGAATTCAAGCAACGTGGCATGTAATGTACAGTTAAGTCTGAATCTCACGGTATCAGCTGTGTTTTACGTGGCTCGTTGGTCTAGGGGTATGATTCTCGCTTAGGGTGCGAGAGGTCCCGGGTTCAAATCCCGGACGAGCCCTAAAGTTTTCATGTTCAAGAGCAAAACCTATAATTAAACAGTGAATAATAAAATATCAGGTAACTAACCACAAGTGTGTCTTTACATGCAGAACAAAATGCACTGAAACCACCGTGAAATGAAAGTGAATGAACTCTTCCCTTTCAAACTTACTGTTGCTATTTTTATATCTTATTGAATTTCAATAATTTGTTATGTAATATTATATACATGATGTGATACTGAGTATCAGACTCAGAAATACTTTATTGATCACAGTTGCTCATATTGCTCACAAGACATTAAAGAAACACCTATACTAATAATAAGAATGTTAAAATATGTATTATCATTTGTAACATAATATGTATTCTTAGATAGACACCTATTATACATCTTGCATATAACAGAATAGAAATAATATAATATAAATCGAATTATAAAGAATAAAAATATATAATGAGAGTCTGAAGTTTGTACATCAATATATGACAATATATAGATGATAGAAATATATGTATATATATGACAGAAGTGTAATGAATAATGAATATTACAGAATATTACACATTAACCTGAGTATTGATAAGATAAGATATAACTTTATTAATGCACATTAGTTTAATGACAATGACTGAGGGGGGAGTATATGCTTTATTCATTATCATGCTTCTGTTTTAGCTACATTCAATGTATATTATACCTCAGCAAGGGCTTTAATGTAATGCCATACACACACACTGCTGTGGCTATATATTATTATTATTGTATATATATATATATATATATTATAATAATTATAATATTTATATATATATTATAATAATAACAATATATATATTTATAATTATTATAATATATATATGTACATATATATTATAATAATTATAATATTTATATATATATTATAATAATAATATATATATATATATATATATATATATTATAATAATAATAATATATATAATTATTATTATAATATATATATATATTATAATAATAATAATATATATAATTATTATTATAGTATATATATATTATAATAAGTTATAATATTTATAATTTATATAATAGATTTTAATTGAGTCAACATATGTCTAATCAAAAATATCTACAACTGTGATAGAGAGTAGATACTACTTACCAGCTGGAAATCTGTAGTCGCGATAAGACCCCAAAAAACTCACTTTCCCTCCAGCCCACCTACTTCCGTTCCTGCGCACAACCGGCCGTTCTCCGTTGAGCGTCAGTGCCATGACAACAGGACGATGGCTGCGAGCAAGAGGCAGAGCAATGTGATGTTTGTGTGAGCGGGCAGAAACAAACCGTCGGCTTTAAAGGACTCGCTCGTGTATGTGAAGGTACGGAACCCCTCCGGGAACAACCGGGGAACAACCCGGGCTGGGTGTAGTCTTCAGCGGGGAGGCTTTTTAAAAACCCGCTCTCTTAGTATCCAGGTAACTCGGGAGAGCTAGCTGATTAGCCCGGCTTGACGTTAGCTGCGAGCTAACTTACCTTTAGTGGATTCCCAGATCTGTAACAGCTCCTAAACGGCGTGTGTGACTCATTTACTTTACTTCTTTACGTCGCTTATTGACAGACGACTTATTTACCATAGCATAAGGTCCTCATGGGTATAAAACAACAAACCCACAGGTGTCTGGTCATGTGCTATTAAAAGCCCCCAGAGTACGCAAAGTTGATTAATTAACACCTTCGTTTTTCTTTCTCTTCTCCTGACTGTTGAACTGCGTCTGTAATGTTAGATCTTTCATTCCTAACATTGTGTAGTTGTTAATACACATTATTGAGACTGCAGAGGTCAGTTGTCTTCCTGAAATATACCTAAAAATATACACAATCTGCAGATATTGTGATATATATATATATGGATATTAGAGGAAAAGGTCTTCTGGTTATTGTAATATTTACTTGTATATATGTATTGTCACACCTGGGTAATATTTGTAAGTTGTTCCAAAATGTTCAAATTATGTATTTGGGCTTTGGGAAACAATGAGCGACATTTTTCTAATTTTAGTTTTGATATAAAAGCTTGTAGGGAGGTCAGGACGTCTTCATCACAGGGGACTGAACACGGATCCGCTGGCTGATCTATGTTTACTATTAAAGGCACAAGTTGGATAAAGACCTACTTTGATGCTTTTAATGGACAATTTCATAACTTCTTGAAGCAAATTGTGGAGCCAGTTGTTTTAAACTGGATCGGATAAGTTGCAAAGAGAGTAGTTGATGCACAAAGCCGAGCAAGATAGCAACAGGATGATACTGTAAGTGTATCAGCCTGTTAGAAATAAAGTTGTTATAATAAGAGAGTAGTGTCGGACATCTCTGCCTGCTACGTGTAGAACAGCAACCAACAACACTGTATCATCAGAACAACAGCAAACCGGTTATCTGCTCTTGTAAATGCAGCAGATGTTTGGTGTTTTACTGAGGTTTAATTATAATCTCAACATGTCTTCCCTTTTAAAACTTTAGTCTCTAATGAAATGTCTTGGTGGCAGAAGGTGTAATATTCCTTTAACGCCGCTCGGCTCTGCGTGGCAGTGTGCCGTAGATAGGAGGGATTCCCTCTCTGGATTAGCTGCCTGTTCCACCTGCTCAGCACTTAGCAAGTAGAAAAGCTGCTTGCCCCTCTCCTCACCCCCCCCAACGCCTCAACCCAGAATCCTGGAGTCATGTGACTGGTCTTTCTGTGCTGCCATTGGCTCCAGGTGTCAGTGTGGTGCACATACAGAGCACTGAGAGCCTGCTGGGTGAGCGGACACAGTGGTCCAAGCTGTCACCGGGCCAAACTGGTCACACTGATTATCCAGTGCTTCTGTACGTTGGTGGTTTGATTCTCTGCCAGCAGGATAAATCTGGGAAGAGGAAAAGCTTTCCCCCTGCTGTGTTACCCACTGTTGTGGTGCCCCAGAGCAAGGCATCTGACCACTCAACGTCCCTACAGGGGCCGCTCAGTGAACAGGAGATAATACTGCGTGATAAAAGTAAATGTGTGCCGTAACAATGAAACTCCTCTTGTCCTTTTTTGATACACACACTCTTTTGTTGTGTGTTTCTGTGTTCATCAATCAGTCGATCAGTAGTTTATTTAAAATGTATTGCTACACATTATGAATTGGGAGGACTGTATTTCAACACAACATCTGAGATCTCTCACCTCTTCTGTCTTTCTCTCTTTCTCTGTCTGTCCAATCAGAGGCAGCATGTCTCTGTTCAAGGCCCGTGATTGGTGGTCGGCAGGGCTCGGCGAGGGGGAGGAGTTTGACCAGGGATGCCTATGCGTCGGAGACGTGGACAACAGTGGCACCGGACATGGTCAGTGTGTAGTGAGGAAGTGATACAGACTGCAGGACTCTGCCTGAAATGTGCCCATGTTGAGGTTTTGCTGTTTAATATATGTTAATTATGGGGTTGTGCACACATTAATGCATAACATAATGTATGTTGGCAATTCTCAAAGAATATCTTTTATTTGCCTTTGTGCTGTGCTACATGTTAAATTTCTTTCTTAATCTGAAAATAATCAGTTTCTTCAAATTTACGAGCCACTGCCAAAACGTAGTGGTAGCTGGTTTCCAGTCTGTTATCTGCACATCCATAATGTTAGTGACCAAACACCACAGTTTCACTAATGACAACACAAAGAACAGAAGACACACAGAAACCAATCTGTCCATAATAAGATATTCCTGCTCACAGACATGACAGAAGTGAAACAGAGGACTGTTGGCTTATGTGATGTTTTGCTTTGACTTAATTAGTTTCAGTATTGTTTTATATAACGAGCATTTGTTGATGACGTGAAACAAATCTACAGGCTATGAACTACGGACCACTGTGCCACTGACATCCTCTTTGAAAAAGGATGCACAAACAATGACATTTACCTCTTGACTGGAGTTTAAAGGCGTCAGTTGAATGTGATATCATGCAATGTGTCTCTTTTAATCGGCCTGTGGGAGATTTAGCAGCAGCAGTTACTGGAGATAATAACCTCCATTCTGACTCACAACATTGTCCTCTTCTTCTTTGACTATAACGTTGTAGACAAGGTGGTGGTGGGCAGCTACATGGGGATGCTGAGGATATTCTCCCCACATGCCAATAAGTCCAGCGAGGGAGTTCCTGTGGAAGCCCAGCTCCTGGAAGTCCAGCTTCATAACGCCATCATCCAGGTGGAAGTGGGCAAGTTTGTCTCGTAAGTAGACCTCACAAACCTGGATATGACTTGCCCTCTACCCTATGTGACATTTAATTTGATGATTATTGATGATATGTTAATGCAAGTGTAAATTTCAGATGTTGAATTGAGCATCAGAGCACTGTATTCTGATTTGTAGGAGACTTTTTAATGTTTTCTTTTTCCTTGGACTGTTGAGTTCATAGATATGATAATATTTAGACACTAATGGGTACTAATAATAATAATAATAATAATACATTAAATTATTAGAGGCGCCTCTCTGGGCACTCGAGGACACCGTACAACACCAAAAAAAAAAAAAAAAAAAAACAGCAAGAAATAAGAAACAGATAAGAAAAGACAATGTAGATGGTTAAATGGGGTAGGCAGTTCTGAATAGGTGAGTTTTTAATCTTGATTTGAAGAGTGTGAGAGAGTCCAGGTTCCTGAGGTCCGGTGGGAGTGAGTTCCAGAGTTGGGGGGGCAGAGCGGCTGAAAGCCCTGCTCCCCATGGTGACGAGGCGGGCGGGAGGGACAGAGAGGTGGACAGAGGAGGCAGATCTGAGGGAACGGGAAGGGTTGGCGATGTGGAGGAGTTCGGACAGATAAGGAGGGGAGAGGTTGTGGATGGCCTTGAATGTGAATAGGAGGATTTTGAAGTCAATGCGGAGTTTTACCGGGAGCCAGTGGAGTTGCTGTAGAACAGGGGTGATGTGGTGGATGGAGGGGGTTCTGGTGATAATTCGAGCTGCAGAGTTCTGAACCAGTTGAAGTTTATGGAGGTATTTGTGAGGTAGACCGAAGAGAAGGGAGTTGCAGTAGTCGATGCGGGAGGTGACAAGGCTGTGTACAAGGATGGCAGTGGAGTGGGGAGAAAGGGAGGGGCGGAGTCGATTAATATTGCGTAGGTGGAAATATGCAGACCGGGTGATGTTATGGATATGGGATTGGAAAGATAATGTGCTGTCGAGGATGACACCCAGACTCTTAACCTGGGGGGAAGGTACTGGTTGTACTCACTCTTAACACAGTGCCACTCCCAATAAATCAGACCTGTGCTCTAACACCAGGATCATTGATGGTGTTGCTAATCTCTCATTGCCCCCCCTCCCATCCAGCTGTCTTGGCTGCCTTCTTGTATGTGAAGACTTCAACTGTGTTAGTGTTAGTAGTGCTTTGTAGGTCAAATTGGCATTAGCTCAATGTTCTCTGCCAGGAAGCATCCTTAAATCATCCTTTCACGAATGCAGAGCTCTCGCCTATTGTCTCAGGACAAATAACCGATTACACTCTTCTAAAGAACTAAAGGCGCAAAGATGCAAAAAGACAACGAATTTGAGTTGTTGTACCATTTACAGGCTGTAACAAATGCACATATCCTATCTCTAAATAATGTTTTCAATTAATTAATTAATCATTTAGTCTGTAAATGTCAGAAAATTTGGATTTCCAGAGACTATGGTGCTCTCTTCAACAATTTACAAAGATGTAAAACAGAGAAAAGGATTAAAAACTCACAGTTGTAAAGCCTAAACCAGCACGTTTCATGTTTCTGCTTACTTTATTAGTCACACTGTTTGTTCATGGTTTTTATGATGTATAGTTACAGGGATATTGTCAGGAATTCATTCATGCACACACACACACACACGCACACACACTTCCGTACTGTTTGTTGTTTGTGGTTTCTAATGTCTGTGGCATTGGAATTTAATTCTACTGTTGCAGTCAATCAAAGAGCATCAGCTGAAGGCCTAAAGTGTATATGTCAGGTAAAATAAGACTTTAAAAAGTGTGTATGAAGGTTTAAAGTTTGTTACAAACTGTACATTTGCATTGTCGGCATTTAGTCACTGCTCGTATTTGAAATGGCTTGCTGTTAGTGAGTAGGTCAGAGGTCATTTTTGGAGAGCCACAGAGCTGGTGATGGGGCAGGAGCTCTTCTATGTGCACTCTGGCAACCCTGGCAGCCACATTTCAGTTTGTGTTACATATGTGTACTGCCTGGGAACGAGTCACAGATCTTTCTTTAACTCATGACCTTCGGTGAATTATAAGCATTCATATTATAATACAGCCTTACTTTAAACTGCCAGGCAGAAACGCCCGTTCATAACTCATCACATTGCTTTTTCATTCATAGAATGCTTACCACTACATTAACATGTCTTTTTTTTTCCCCTGCGATGCATGCTAACCCCAAACCACCACGTCAAGGGTTTCTTTCCCTCGTCATGATTTACCGCCATCTATCAGCCACCCGGCAGCCCAAGCATAGTTGTGCTTATAATGTCGGGCTAACCACTGAGTTTCTAGCATAGCTGTCGGAACCCGAGAGCCCCATCCTGCGTTGTTATTGCACTGCATAATTGTATCTTAAGAGCTGACCCCCTCGGAGTCGAGCTCAAGTGAAATGTGCAAATGCCTCCAGTAAAAATGGCTTGTTTTTGCAGCGAAGATGATTAAGTGCCCCCCTCCCCCCCAACCCACCCACAGCCCAAAACTATTTGAAAGTGGGGAAGAAGAAGGAAAGTGAGAGGAATGGAATGATGTGGGATGACAGGAGAGTGGTGATATGTTACTTAGTGGACAGTTTACTTACCTTATACTTTACTGAACCTTGTGTCCTTTAGTAAAACACATTGGTTAACCTGTGAGGCTTTAAGCATGGATCACTCTTACATTAACATTAACATTGTTTGTGCCTTGCTCTTATCTAAAAGGAGTCAGAGGTTCACATGAAACATTATTGCCTTCCTCAGTGAAACATTTAGGAGACAGACAAATATTTGGCACTGATAGTTATGACACTGATATCTATAGTTTTGCTGAATGTGTCATTAAAGACGATAATGTATATAAAGGTACAGGAAACTTTATTTAAAATTCCATTATTCCATTTATCATTTTTATTATTTGTAGGTATCTACATGATGCACTGTGCAAAGCCTTTGACATAAGAAAGGCAGCAGAAATTATACAAATTCACGTTCACTTAGGTTGCTATGGGTTTCCTAGGTAAGACCTACAGATAGACATTAGCAATGTGTGAAAAACATGCCCAAACGCCTGCCCCAAATGAGGCCTCTACTTTGACACACATTCCTAGTAGATAATTCTACTTATTACCTGGCAATTGTTGCAACGGGGGATAAAATTGTTGTCACTGGGTCGACTTCCCAGAATTGTATAATCTATCCTCGTGGGATAACAAATGTCTGTGCTGTGCCTCTATTTCCCAAACTGGACTTACTGGATTGCAACAGCATGCCCCGCTAGTGCAGCCCCTTGCATGCATTTAAGTCTGATCTGTTTTCAGTCTGAACACAGAGGAATCTCACAGCATTAAACTGTATATTTGAGCCAGATGATCCCCCCAAGTAACAGAACCAGAAATACTACAAAGCCGTTTTCAGTGTTTGCAGTTAAAGCGTGGTTCACTCCCGGAAGAATGGAACTACCATCCTTGTTTGCAATATGCGGTTTTGACTTTCCTGTACCTTTTTTTTTTAATGAGTTATGTACTTTAATTTCCCCTTTAACTGCCACAGTTTGTTGTGCAACCGGGGAGGATATGACCATGGAGTTGCAATTCTTCAAATTGGAAGTGGAAACAAACAGTGATGCAAAGACTGTCTGCACTGCCTCAGAATTTCTGGCAAGCTCTCAACAGTTATTGTTTGCTGTGGTGAGAGATTGTGCACTCAGTCTGAAATGTACAGTGAATTAGTCATAAGCGTCTATCTATTTAACTACATGAGGTATTGAACTCCTAACCCTGACAGCCTTACTTCAGCCATTGATCTGAGCACTGCACAGTACCTCCCATCACCTCACCGTGGGTGCACAGGAAGCTTCCAGAAAGCGAGGTTTCTGGGAACAGCTCTGGTGGTTTTGCCTCGAAGGCTTCCCACATCATCACGCTGGAAGCAGAATCCAGCTAAATCAGTCTGTTTTGGAAGACGTCGTGTTTAGTTACCTGCGGTTTTTCGGCACAGCATTCTTCAGAGACTGGTGGGCATTTTGGAAGCTTGCCTTGACAGAGAAGCACGTTGTAAATATTGTCAGGGCAGACCGAGGTGGGCAGATGGTGAAAGGTTTTGTTTCAGCACTGACTTGAGTGGTTTTCCAAGGAAGAAAGAACACTTGTGGGATCCAGTTTTCTCCTCCCTTGTTGTTCTTCTCTCAACAAACATTACAACAGTGGTTGAAAGTTAGTAAGACAGCATTTGTTCTGGGTCCAAAAAGTGGACAGATTCCTTCACTGTGGGTTTGTGGTAAAGTAAATAAGTGAAAATCTAGGATCAGCATCACTGAGACCCTCAGCTACACCTCAGTCTTAACCAATGTTTAAAAAAACCCACCAGCTGTTACAGTAATTATTTTAGAAGCTAAAATATGAATGGATACCACCCTTTAGCTGAGAACACTGGTTCAACCACAGTGGCAAGAAGCCTCTGCCCTGCTGAGGTGTCTTTGACCAATAAACTATACTGTCTGTGGACTTTGGAGAGACAAATCATCCATCATTTTAATGTATTTTCTTGACAAAAAAAAGACGAATGGTGCATTGGAAGAGCATTTAGTTCTCTATTTGAGGTCACTGTGTACACTGTATTGTAGCTTTCATGTATGTTGCAATATCTTTTTCTGTTGTAAGCTGTAACTGGATTTCCTGAAGTCTGTATCCAACATAATGAACAGACAATTGAATTAGGAAACTGCGGCAAAAACCAATATATAAATATATATAATGTCTCTGATTGTGGTTGTATGATGACTATTGTGTAACAGAGAATCTTTCGTTCTCTTTTCAGGTGTTCAGAGCTTCTTCATCTGGCTGTTCTTCACCCCAGGAAGTTGTCAGTCTACTCTGTTTCAGGTAACACACATGCACACAAAATGCTTTTTCTACTATTCCCTCAGTATATTCTCCCACTTTGAATGATTGTTGAGCAACTGTTTCCATCACTTATATTCCTTTAAAAACAAACACTTGTGCGCATGCAGGCACTGCTGGGAATGTGGAGCACGGTGACCAGTACCAGCTGAAGTTGGTTTATGAACACAATCTGCAGAGAACGGCATGCAACATGACCTACGGCACCTTCGGAGGGGTCACAGGTATGCCGACACTTTATTTTGCTGTCTGACTCCTTTTTTTGTAAATTATTTTTTCTTGCTGAGACTGTGAACATCTACATTCACATCCTGCAACCACTGCACAAACTCTAGGATTAAAACTTCTTCTTTGGCCTTCATTTACAAAAACAATGTCAGGTGTGTTAAGGATGTTGCAGAATAGATCAGGAGAGATATAAAAACATCCTGTTTTTGCATAATTACACCTCTTGGTAACACAGTAATGGCACACACATGCAGATAATTTACTACAATGGACTCTTTATATCTACAAGGAACGGTGGCTGGTAGAAGGGACTTCCACCATTTTACCAGGCGTGTGTGTGTGTGTGCAGTTTTAAACCTTGGGAGTGAGGACATTTTTAAGAACAGTTTGGCCGGTCCTCACTTTGGGCTAGAGCTTCAAAGTGCTGTTTGAGGCTTAAGACTTTGTTTTAGGATCCGAGATTTAGTTTTAGGTTCAGTTTAGGGTAAGGATTGGGGTTATGCATTTAGTTGTGATTAAGGTTAAGGTTAGGAGCCAGGGAATGCATTTTGCCAACGAGAGTCCTCACAAGAATGTAAGTACTGCACAAACGTGTGTGTGTGTGTGTGTGTATGAGCGAACATCTGTGCATGTGCCTTGGCAAAAGTGGTAACTGGCAACATTGGACAAATACATAAAACTATAAAAGTCTCTAAGAGGAGCGAAGGATGGAAAGAGAGAGAGAGAGAGAGAGAGGGGTCATATAGCTGCTCTCTCTCTTCAGTCAATTGAGCTTTTGGAAAAACCAAGTAGGGGAAAGCCCTTGAGTAGTCTGCATCCAAGAAAAATACACACACAGACACATGGACACACACCCGGGGAACCCCCTTTAAAGCAGAGAAAATGGCATTTCCAAATAAAGGCTGTATTGTCAAGGTGTGTGTGTGTGTGTGTGTGAGGAGAGAAATTGCCAGACTCTGTGGCCTGGCATGATGGACCCTTCTTTCACTCCATGTTTAAAGAGTCTGTGTCTGTGTGTATGTGCGTGTGTGTGTGTGCGTGTGTGTGTTTGATTGATAGAAAGAACAGTGTGGGCTCATTAAAACCAATACCTTGGCCTGTGCTAAATGCACGTGCTTGGTTCCTACCATGAACCTGTGTGTGTTTCCACGTGCTGTGTTCTCTGGTAATACCACACTGTACAGCGGGTTTCGGAAATGTCATGCAAGCTCTTACACACACTCTTACTCTCCAGTAAACGCACACACACGTACAGTCTTTGCTCCTGACATTACAGACACCCACGCATACGTAAGGTCTGCTTAGACGCGTGTCCATATTTGAACATATATGTATACAAATGCAGCACACACACACTTAACCACACATGATAATCACTCACAGAAATACATGCACACATATAGACAAACATGTTAATCTCCTCTCCCTAATTGATGTCATCCTCTCCCTTCTTGCTCTTCCCTTTTGGCACCACTAGATGGCAGTGCAGGCCCTTGGAATTGCAGTTATTAAATTGAATGAATGGGATCCTGTATTGCCTCTTGTGGGGAAATTCCCTTTTTACCCACTTCTCAAGAGGGAGGTCAGAGTTCAGCTGCAGAACAGCACCGCTGGATCTGGCAGCGATTCATACCTCAAGGACACTCCAGCTGTATGTATGGGGATGTTTGTAAGCTGCTCCTCAGCTGTGATGTACGGCAGAACACCACACAACAATATTTCAAAAACTTAAAACTGTTTTTTGAAGTCATATTTGAGGTTTTAGTAGTTTTTAATAAAGCAGATTACTACCCTATGAAGCTCTGGATAACCAGACCACAAAGCAGCATCACAGTAACAAGATAAATAACCAACAAAGTAGAAATTAGGCTATGATAACAGAAAAAAGAGAAAAGCAAAACAGCTGAAATAAAGAACTGAACAAAAATGGTAGTTATCTTGCAGCCCCACAGATTAAAGTGTGTGTGTGTGTGTGTGTGTGTGTGTGTGTGTGTGTGTGTGTGTGTGTGTGTGTGTGTGTGTGTGTGTGTGTGTGTGTAGTGTTTTAGTTTCAAAACCAGACAGACACATTTTATGTGACACCATAGATACAGGAGAGTGTCTCGTCCTTGTTAAGATGATTTATTTGGAATAATTGGAGAGTGTTTAAGTTGGGGAAGCTGCTTGCTGTTTGCACGTTCCTCACTGTTTCACATAGTTTACATGAAAATGAGCCGATCTCACGGCTGATTGGCTGACGGAGCGCAATCACACACACTTGTAATGATTTGCAGACACATGCAAAAACGCAAAACAGTCACGTACAAACAAACATACAGTATATATCCACAAAGAAACACATGCACACGTGTTTACTGAGTACAGAGTGATGGTCATAGCTCTGAGGCCAGACGAGGCGAATGTCCGTGTGTGTGTGTGTGTGTGTGTGTGTGTGTGTTTCCTAAGCAGACAGTGTGTGTGACAGCAGCCTGCTCTCCAGTGTTCAAATTGTGTGTTTGGATTTGGAAAGCCTGGAGTGTGTGTGGGAGAGTGTTTTTTGAGTCGTGTCTGCTCTTACACGGTGTGTGTGTGTGTGTGTGTGTGTGTGTGTGTGTGTGTGTGTGTGTGTGTGTGTGTGTGTGTGTGTGGGTCTATAATAGCAGCCATTTAGCAGTGCTGTAGGCGCTGTAATAGCAGCTCTGTACTAATACTGCTCTAATAGCTGGGCTGCCTTTGGGTTTGGGTCACATTCAGGCCCACACACACACACACACACACACACACACACACATTCTGAACATGGATTTGCTTTTTCAGGCTTTGGTCAGACGCATATAGATAATACATACACATATAATCACACACACAGGCACATGTACATACACTCATGCACAAAACAAATTGGCACACACACTGCCTGGTTCACAAGCGTTCATGGGCACACACAGTCACATGTACCTACACACTCTCTGTCTGACACACACTCTCTGTCTCACACACAGAGGCCTGCCCACTGCAGTGTGCGGCCAGCCTCTGTGCTTTGTTGGCTGCTCTGTCTGTGCGCTTGTTGAACATGTCATATTAATGACACTAATACAGGCCCGTTTCCTCCGCTGTGTCTGAGCGGCGGTGCTCTCATACAGAGCTCTTTGACACGTTATACCTGGGCGTGGGCGTGTGAAATTACATGTGCGCAAATGCTATTATGGCACAGCCTGGCTCTCATTTTCAGTACGTAGCACTTTTCTTATTATTGATGATACAGCGCCGCGTCGGGCTGCCTGAGTGCGTGTTGTTCTGACCCTGGCACGGCTTTTCTGGGTGGGAAACGAACTCCAGACACCTGACAAATCGGTTAAGTGTTTGTCTGGGAGGAAGGTCCACTCCTCAGGTATTCTGCTGTTTTTGGAGTCCTAACAAGATGAAGTGTGTTTCTATTTAATTTCAAATTTTAACCAAAGAACAAAACATGTTGTCATTTACGTAGGGCTGCAGTTAACAATTATTTTCATTATCAGTTCATCTGTTGACCATTTTCTCAATTAAGTTGTGTGTTCCATAAAATGACAGAAATTGGTGAAAAACGTTGAGCATCGTCTCCAAAAGGTGACGTCCTCAAATGTCTTTTTTTGTCCACAACCCAAAGATATTCAGTTTACTGTCGTAGAGGACTAAAGAAACCAGAAAATATTCACATTTGAGAAGCTGAAATCAGAGAAATGAGAAGAATCAGAGCCAGGGTACAATAAGAAGGACGCAATGAGAAGAATTTTAATACATAGCCTGAGTTCTAAGAGATACTGTCAACACTACAATTGGTTAGAGTTTGTGTACGTCCAGAAGTTTCCACATTACGGACAGTTACACAGTAACAAACACAGCAGACACATAATCGTGAACTGATGACAATGACGAGAAACAGTCGGTCTGTGTTTCCAATATGTTTTAACAAAAGTACCTGGTGCTGTAGACAAAACACACACAGAAACACACACTCCCACATGAATTGAAATCTACCCACACGCAGACATACACACTGATTCTGCAACATTTGCTGTCGGTTCATTATAAAACATTTTATTACGCACACTTCAGGGGTGTGTCTGCGGTGTGAGAGACGTTGTCCTTCAGCTTGTTAACGGCCACCCTGAACTCCGCTCATCGCTCCACACTCACACACACACACACACACACACACACACACACACACACACACACGTGTTTACACAGAATAGGTGTGTAGGAGTGTGCGGCTTTTCTGTCTAAATCCTTGGTGATAGATGTCGAGTGTGTGTGAGTGAGGGTGTGTGTGTGTGTTGCGCTGTAGGTGGCTGTCTCCCTGACCTCTAGTTGATGGCAGTGTGAGTTTTAATAGCGCGTTGAGGCCTAATTATAGTTCTCCGGTCACACAGCCCCACTGCTTTATGGCCGTGTGTGTTGCTATGTGTTTGTGTGTGTGTGTTACGGCTTAGTATGTCCTACATCAGGCCTTTCCTAACAAACACACACACTCTTGTACACATTCATGCCCAAAGCCGTGTGTGTGTGTGTGTGTGGAGGTGTTAATGGAGATATCAGATTCAGCCAGAGGGAGAAACACACCTCACAGCGCAACACGACATCACGGCTGAAATGAAACAGAAGCCATTCACGTCTTTCAGGATCGTTGGTGCTCGTATTTAAATACTCAAAAGCAGAGTCAGAGCTGTCGTAAAACAGAATATGTAACCCAAAAAATGCAATGCCTGACAGTTTGGCCAAATTACATTTCCTTTGCTGCCGAAGAAACAGACTTTATAGACCCCAGGTGGGCCGATGCAGGTTGTCTTTCATACAGAGAAAAAGGCACATGAAGCTTGGTCAAACGAGTTTGGTGGTTCGATGTGCAATTCACGTTTAAAGGCCAAAGTCCTGAATGGTGGAGCTAAAAGTTTGCTGTCACATGTAGATAATTAGGTAAATAAAGGTAATTCATTAATTGAGGGTAACGGAACACACTTACAGACAGTCTCTCCGCTAAGGCATTCATGGTGTCGCACTTGGTTGTAAACACGAAGAATGGAAAAGGAGAGCTTGGGAAAGAAGTTGAAACCCTGCCTACTTTCACACCTCCTCACACCTGGCTAATCGCTGCATGAAGTGATTGTTGGATGGTTAAATTTGAAACCAAGCCAGATTCCTGTTAAACTGCAGTAAAGTTATGGTGGGTAACTTTTATACTTTTAAGTTTTTGCTGAAACTTTAATTATATTCTGATAGAACTACACGAGACAGATAATCTGTGAAAAACAATCAGGTTCCTCCGGATCCTCCTAGTGCTCCTAATGGCATTTGTAAGAATCCACCGGGCCTCAACGAAAACAACCAATTAGAGCTTTTTTTTCACACATTGTCATCTCATGTCAGGATATAATGAAAGAGTTAAAACAAAGTTTCCCATTAAAGTTACCTACTGCAGCTTTAATTCTGGCTTTATTCCTTATTAATCCAGAATTCTTTACGTTTAATTGATTATTTCTGTGGTCCGTAAAATGCCCATCTAAACTTCCCAGAGTTTAAGATGACATCTTCAAATTCCAAAGACTTTTACTTGCTTTACAGCTTTATATAACACAGGAACGCAGCAAATCCTTGTCTTATTGAAACAATCAGTTATCAAAATGGTAGTTGATCTACTCTTTTGTCATTTGACTTATCAATTATCAATCAACAAACTGTTTCAGCTGTTAATAAGTCATCGGGTGGGTCCTGTACACTCCTGATGTACAGAAAATAAGATATTCCTCTGTGTGTGCAAGGCCCCAGCAACAAGCCAGTATGAACTAGAAGATTCTTTAACATATCATAAATATCAACAGCACGTCAGTAGTTTTGGTCTTTATGGGATAAAAGTGACTGAATCGTCTCCTTTGTCGCCCCCCCTCCTCTCTCGGTCAGGTCACCACTCTCTGTGTATTCAGTCTATGGACGGGATGCTGATGTTCTTCGAGCAAGACAGCTACTCCTTCGGCAGGTTCCTCCCTGGTTTCCTGCTGCCCGGCCCGCTGGTCTACAACCCCAGAACAGACAGCTTCCTCACTGTTTCCTCTGCACGCCAGCTGGAGAGCTACAAGTAGGTGTTTTTTTATAAAGCATCCTTAATATAGCCTCAAACATTATTGATAACCATCATGCTCACTTGAAAAAGAGCAAAATCTTTGTAATTAATCAAATTATAGGATACATAGTGAGTGAAATGCATTAATTAAGTAAAAGTGTTTTAATGTTTATTGTGTTTGTCAGATGTCTGTTGTTTGAAGGTAGCAATTTGGTTTAGGATTTAGGTGTGATCATATCAATCAGTTCCTAAAAGACTTTTAGCTTTTCCTTTTCTGGTATTTATTTCATTTTGTTTAAATTGTTTTAATGTTACTGAAGGTGAATTGTGGATGCGCTAATGCACTTAACTCCACCCAACTGGTCATGTACATCAGTGTAAATGCTAAAAGATACTTTATAATGATTTTATTCTAGAATGAGACAAAAAGTACCTACTTTTGCTAAATTATTGCTGAAATCAAAGTAAATTGTATCATGAATTACCTAAAAGGTTATGAGTCATGTTATGTATTTTAGTATTTGAAACATTGTTAGATTACTGGCTGTAAGCTGCCGCAGCTATGATATTATTTGAGGTTACCTGGTGTCATCCACCGTCTTCAGTATCAGCTGCTGGTGGTTAGTGAGCGGCACTGACTAACGCTTCACCATCTTAAAGGCATCTGCTCCCACTGCAGAGCTCGCCTGGACGGACCAAAACAGACACACACACACACACACACACACACACACACACACACACACACACACACACACACACACACACACACACACACACACATTTTGATCGGAAAGTACCCCACTTTAATGTAAGCACATGCACACTTCTCATTTCCCTCTGGCCGAGTCACACAGAGCTTTTAGAAGCCTTGCAGACAGTGTGTGTGTGTGTGTGTGTGTGTGTGTGTGTGTGTGTGTGTGTGTGTGTGTGTGTGTGTGTGTGTGTGTGTGTGTGTCCCAGCTGTTTGTTATCTGGATGCCCCCCACCAGTATCAAGAAATTCTCCAGACTACAAACACTGACTTCACTGCTCTCCCTGGACACACACTCACAAACACAGCTCTGCGATGCACGTTCTGTAGTAAATTACACAGAGCAGACACTGAGTACCTTTACATACACGACAACGCTGCATTACTCATGGCAACAAGCTTGTTATTTCCATTATACCCTCTGGTTTAAATGGGTTGATTTAAAAGTACGGCACCTTTATGTTCACTCTGTAAATAATACATGTTTAGTTTGTCCGGTGACTAAAACTTTCTGCAGAATACATGGAAACATTCAGTGGAAATGTAGAAATCTATGTTAATCCAAACGTGGTGGCCAATTCATTCCAATGAAAGCTGCTCACCTGCCCTAGTTTCTCCTGCAGCCAGTAAATGGGTGCATGAAAATAATAACTGCTCAAATAATTTAGTCAATGGATTAGCCAATTGACAGCGACAGTTTTATTAAATGATTCATCGTTTTTTTTTAATGTATTATATAAAAGCTTGTTGGTTGCTCTCTCCTAATTCACTTAGGTGTTTGAGCAGGTCAGCCACCAACACATAAGGTTGCTGGTACTGTCCTTGATTCCTCATTTCCAAGTGCGTTTGAGCAAGACAATGAGACACAAGTTGATTTTTTTTCTAAGCAAATATCACTTTGCATGTCCAAATATAAGCCAAGAACTCCTGAACAGAGAAACTCCTGCCATGAGCAGCAGCAATCACATTTTGTAATGTGGTTTTCCATTCAGTAGGAGGAATGGTAAAAGGCATTATTTACCTTGATGAAGTTTAGGAGGTGTTCTGGTTCACAGAGACTGTAGTAAGAGATTGGATTTGAAGTCTTTCTGGGTCTCAGATTATAACTTGAGTGTGCAAAACCACTCTTTACCTTTCTTGGTCTGCTTATACAGTACCTTACAACACTCGTAAAGGGTCGGTACACCCAAAGTAAATAAAAACATTCTCACTTACCTCTTGTGGTATCTAGGCCTGCTGATTCACATCTTAAGAGAAATCTTGAGGAGAGAAACTTTTATACAACCAGACGCTGATGTGTTATGGCTTTACCGACTGTTATATATATTCCATATCAGATGACGGGGTCAGGGCTTCACTGACTGTTATACATTTAATATCAGATGACTGGTCAAACTGTTCTGCCTCTCTCAGTTTATTTAGCCTGTTGGACCGTCTCCTACCCTGATGAATGAGAGCTTGATTTGGTTGTGTGTGTGTGTGCGAGTGTGTGAGAAAGTGTGTGTGTGTTGGCGTCAGCTTTGGGATTTTAGTTTGTGTTTATCCATGACACCGAGAGAGCGTATGCATGTAGTGTGTGTGTGTGTGTGCGCTTGTGTAATTTGTGTGCGCACTGTGTGTATGTATATGCTTGTACGATGTATATGTTGAAGGTAAATGAGTGTGTTTGTTTGTGGAGTTTTTCAGAGAGATCCTCTTTCATATAAATGAGAACACTGTTTCTTCAACCTCAGTGTCCTACACTCTACATGATGACTGATACCGCATAAACACACACACACACACATGCACACACATGCACACACACACACACACACACACACACACACACACACACTCCTGCAACTTGGTCCACGTGTGTGAGAGAGCACACACCACGTTCACCACAACACTTTTAAATGGCAAACAAAAAAAAAAAAAAAACAGGAAAAAATTGTTCCCAAGTGTATTTCCCTGCCAATGTGTGTGTGTGCGACTTGTGCTCCTTTCTCATGTGTTAGGCATGCAGGTGAATAATCAGATTTTTATGGCTTTTTTTTTTTATTTTTCTCGAGTACACACAGTGCTTTGTTTGATTTTTACCCTCTTTCATAATACTTAAATCAACATCCCACAAACTACTGGTGGATGGAACTGGACACACACAGTCACATACACACACACACACACGTATGCATGTACAGTTTTAATTCATTCATGCTACTGCATACCCCATCATTAATAAGACATCTAACTGAAGGCTGGAATAGAAATATCAAAATAGACTAAACGAACACAGTTATTTTATGGTGTTGTTTTAGTATTATTAGGTTGAATTTAATCCATTCACTCATGCAGGAGTCGGCCTGTCGATCCATTGAGTGTTGCTTTAAAAGCTTAAAACCACTGACATGTTTAATATAATTTTTAGTCCATTTTCTTTCCCAGGAAATGGTCACGGTGTGATGAAAAGGTTTCTTTACTGGCAGTCATCCATAAAGCAGCTCGTTAGCCTGCTCGCCATTTCTCATAGAAGCTCAGCGGGTACGGCTACTGTACGGATGAGTTCAAAACTATAAATCTTGTGTTGCATTGCACAAATTAAAGTTCAGAACACTTAATTAGCTGTTTTATACGCAATGTTATGAGGAATTAACGTCACTTTAAGGGTTGCATGTTTTAGTCGGCTTTATCTAGGTATAAAACATGTTCAGGCAATAGGATGAGCATTGACAATTTTTTTTTTCTTAACAAAAAATAAATAAATACAAAATAAACAAAGTGAAGGTTGTACTTTATTAAGTACCTATCGTTTTTTTTTGTTTTGCTATAAAACATTATTAGTAATAGAGTGGCTGAGTGCCCTATAATGAAAACAGTACCAAAGCTGTCCTAATTCCATTCCACATGCTAATCCTAAAGAGGGTTTGAGGTAGTGCGTTCACACTGAATGCATCAATAACTAAGGATATGCAAACAAGTAGCACTAAATACAAAGTACAGCTGAGGCTGATGGGAATATTATTAGGTCTGGCAGTATTGGGCAAATTATTGACCTGATAATGGCCCTAGATAAAAAAAAATAAAATAAAAAGAATCACCAAAATTATTACAGTTCATCCTGAGGTGAACATGAATGTCTGCACCAAACTCCTTGGGACTTCATCTAATAGTCATTGAGACATTTAAGTGGAAAATGTCAACCTGCTGCAGCACTAGATGACGATCAAGGGATCACTAAGATTATTATGATTCATTCTCTCTGGACCGGGAAAATTCTATGGCCATTTAATAGTTAGTTAGATATTTCAGTCTGAAACAAAGTGGTGGTTGGACAGTCTTTGGACAAACGTACCATAACATGATCAATAACACAAGGGTTAGAGAGTTCACAGAGGTTAAACATGTAGAACTTGAGAATCCTTATCATACGGACTCCTTCAGGGAACAAAGGCTGTTTTGTGGTGTCAGTTCTAAACAAAAACATGTTAAAGGACAAATTGTTGTCTGCTGAAGGAAGGATGTCTGGTATAAATTGCGAGCGATGCCCATAACGTGGAAGCCGTGTTGGATTATAGCCCTTATAATTTAAGGTAGATTTCAGACCTGCCACCTTTGATTAACAGCAGGTTTGTGGTCCAAATATGTAATACTGAGTGAGAAAACTGTGAGTGGATAAATCAGCAGTTATGTAGTGTTTGGGCTGCGGTTCGGAACCGGGCTGGGTCGGGTTTGGAGCTCTCTGTTCATCCAGGTGTTAGAGGAGAAGGATAGATTCCTGCCAAGCTGCTTCGACTGCCAGCGTCTTACTGGAAAACTCCTGATGCTGAAGATGCCAAAATCAACTGACCACAGATCAGTCTGACCACTTTATCCTCAGCCAGTTGCCAACAGCTCGCTGATTAAAACTGATAGACCGCAGTTCCGGGGAATAGCAGGTCAGCAGCTCGTTGACTGACCTGACAGAAGCTGTAAGAGAGAAGGAGAATATAAGGCGCTAAGTGTGGATTTTGTTAATAAAGAACAAGTTATATGGTGTTCGACTTTATTTAAATGTTAATAACTGATGTGCACTAGAATTTCTGCCCTGGCCTTACAGACGGAATTTCTCTCAGGAAAATAGCTGGTGTTGTTGTGGTCTTGGGCTAGTGGTAAAAGAAACACAATTTGTAACAAGAGAGTTTGAGTTTTTAGACTGACTGTGGAATATCTGACAGCGAGGCCTAAATGAGAAATGCTCCCTGCACAGTGGAAAGTGTCCTTGAGCAAGGCATTTCACTTCCAGCTCCGCCAGCAGCCAATACTGAGTCAAAATAGAAGTAACGAGTGCAGTTTTTTACCTGTCTTAAAGGGAACATTTGTTTTATGTGGAGGTCAAATGAGTGTTGATGGTAAATGTAGTCAATTGAAGCAATAAATCCCTCAGTGCGTGCTATATTGGCCGAGAAAGCTGTTCTGCTCGCGGAGCCGTGTCGACTGATGCCCGCGCCCACTGAGCAAGCTACATTAGCTACTGGGTGATAATCAAAGTTAAACAACATTGCCAAGCAAATTAATTCCTGTAATTAGATTTCTTTTTCAGGCGTAACAAGGTCGATCCTCTAAGCTGAAATAGCCTTTAGTTGTTCCTTGACAGCAACTACATGGATCAGATTCAGATTTTGCAGCTATTTCTTGGTCAATATAGCACACCTTTAGGAATAAAGTGCTTCAATGGACTACATTTACCATCACACTGATTGGACATCCACATTACATGTGGCAAATATTCCCTGTAATGTTCAGCTAAAGTTCAGCTGAAGTTAAGTAAACATTATCAATCAAATATTTTAATCATAACAGAGAGAAATGTTCAATTCATTGATTTGAATACATACAGATTCAATAGACTTAGACAGAAAACAACTGACATCTGACGGGTGACAAACCTTCAAAACAAAGGCTGAATGTGATCCACAGACATTCGGTGTTTGTAAGCAGCGGTCTGTGTCTCTCTGACTTCCAGGTATGAGACTCTGGCCGTGGCCACAGAGGCAGAGAGCAGACAGGATCCTGACCTGCCCCTCAAGACTGGAGGCAAAAGGCTGACGGTGAGTCCTGAACACCTCAGGTACCAGAGAGGGAGCACACCAAACTAGAGTCCAGACTGTTAGTTAGATAAATTCAAATTCACATTTATTGTCATTCATCTACCGCATATATGTTGTGGAAATTCTCAGTAATGGAGAGTAAAAGAGTTTATTGCAATATACAGTCAGTTATTGGCAAATGGACCTCCAAGCTCGTCAGGATGAGAGATGCTGTTGTGAACATATTTCTAAATACAGTCTCTCAATTGTTCATTCATAGCTCTGTCTATTCACAGGGGAGGTTTCAGTCTTAGTCTGCTGAGAAAGAGTTGAAGGCTGTGTCTTGTCTCCCTTCTTCTCCCTTGATAGCGTGTAACAACTGTTGGAGACATATGCACAAATACAAAAAAACAACTTTTTATTAGCCTGTGTTCTTAGCCAAAATCCATCGTAAAGTAAGGCAGTGTACATAATCATAAAACAATAAGAATATATAACTTTCTGTTGTAGTATACAGTTAAATGAAGTGTTTGTCGGGGGCCAAGACAGTCAACAAGAGGTCTGCTGTATGTAAAAGTGCAAAGGCAACTACACAGCATATAACGTGTATTAGATAATGAAATAACAATGCCAAAATTAGTAAGAATAGCAAACAATGAAATTAAAAACTGCTGCAATATCGTATCACAAAGAGATTGTAAAAACTGGCAGCAACACTGTACAATGAAGAGTGTAAAAGAAACATGGCTGTGAATGAAATGAGCCAGATCATATGCCATTTATCCATAAGCTTAAATCATATTGATCTTTATAATTAGTCTGAATTCTTATTGCTGGAGAATGTTGTGTATGTTGGGCAGCGCGAAAGCATAAGCAGCCATGAATGCCAACGTACACATCTCTTTATTCATAGAGCTTACGTGTGTTTGTCCACAATTCTTAAAATAAACCTAAAAATGGGAATACCTAACAAAAGAGATGAATTTAATGACTGCAAAAACATTTTGTGAAGGGTGTTCAGACTGTACATGTGTCACTCTGAGTATGCATCATGCTTTTGAAATGGAAGAAATAAGGGTAGTGTGCTGTAACTCTGTGTGTGTTCTCCTCCAGCCTGACTGGACGTTTGTCCTGGGAGAACAGGCCCTGGACCTCTCTTTGCCCTCCTTCTCGCACTCCTCCTCCTCCATCTTTGTTCTGGGCGAGAGGAACCTCTACTGTCTCCGTGACAATGGCCAGATCCGCTTCATGAAGAAGCTGGAGTTCAACCCCAGCTGCTTCCTGCCCTACACCTCAGGTAACCCAGGATGCTGAATCTTTAGCACAGGGCTTTAGTAGTGAGGCCTAACTATAAAGGGATATTTCACCTTTACAGTCCTCTACTCCCGCACGCCTGATCCAGTTAAGGACTTAAATACAGATTGGCTGAAGCAGATCTACCACGCACTTAACTAGATGTGTAAGAATAGTTTAAAAAGATTGAAGCGAAACCTATAGGAGTCAGAGACATGGAAAGGGATGAAAATCACGGGTTACAGAGTTTAAAGAGGAAATAAAATAAAATCCATCATGTTTCTTTCTTTTGAGTTCAAATTAGCTTTGAATCTTACAGGCAGTGATTACTTTAGAGGTTGTTTTCTACTGTAGAAACAATTCAGGTGATAGCTTCACTGTTCACACAGAGCAAAGTCAAAGGGCATGTTAAATCATTCTCAGGCACTTTAGCATTTGGCAGCTAATTGGGAGTCATCTGAGAACTTGCTGTTCTTGAAGGATTTGGATGCATTAGGTTGTATTACAGAGAACTGAGCACAACCGCTGTGGGGCTAGTGTGAAAGTTAGCCAATGCGGCACTGGTAAAGCTCTGATGTCTTCAACCTGGAGTGAAGTAAAGGGCAATGAGACAAAACTCACCATGCATCAGTGCACCTGCCACAACCAAACCATTGAAAATAAGTGCACAAAATACACAAAAACAAAGTATTTCTGTGCAGTGGCCCAATGCCACATGACTGGCTCTGCAGGAAGCTGGTTTTGGCAGAACGTGATGGAATAACTGGAGTAGCTCTGCTGCATGCATTAAAACAAGAACTGAACAGACTCCTGAACACATTGTAGTATATAAACATATGGTGTAAGATGAATGGATATCGTAATAAATACAGATGTATAAATTTATAGATAGTACATATAATATATTATTGCTGCAGTGAATACCGTGTATGTCCATATTTGGTGATTTTTCAAAGAAACTGAAGGATTCAAAACTGACCATCGTAAAGCTTAATACGAGGCTGTTGTCATGATAAGCAACATTTTGCAGATACACAATTATGGTATAGATACAACAACAAGTTAATGTTCAAACACAAAACAAAGTGAATTAATAAATGATTTTCATTTCATTATCATAAGGAATATGCAGGATATTGAAATCATAGGCATTACTCTATTGTACATGAAACAACACAGCTACAGAGCTTTAATGGGTTCCAGACCCTGTCTTCACCTCTGATATGAACAGAGAGGGACACTGGCTACTGCTTCCTATACACACAACGGACAAGATTTGGTTTTTAGTTACGTTAATCCCACTGCGCCTGCCAACAGATCTTGAAAATCTTCTCCAGCTTACTCACTTCTCTTCCTGTTATAGAGGGAGGAAAAAAGGAGGCAGGAAACAGAACAAACTGAATGCAGGCTCCAGTGTCACATTAACTAAAAGCTTGTTCCTCACATGCAGTATGGATGAATTTTCTCCACACATACATTCTCATTATTCAATAATTAATGATCAGGAGTGCGACCGTTTCAAAATTGCAGCTTGATTGCGGCAATTTAGAAAAGTAGACATGAGAACAAACGCGAAAAAATGTGCATGAACCCTTCAAACATACTAACACACAGATGTGATCTAATCAAATCTATTAGTTTAAGCTCTACACTTATTAGTGAAGAGCCACCTTCTGTTGTATAATGATCTAAAAAAAAACCACCAAGTTCTGAAAAACTCATTGATTTACAGAAAACTCATCTGGATCCTGAACATTACTTCTATTTGGGACATTTCAAGCCTATGTTTCTGTGTTTCTGATTAATCTTGCAGAGGTTGCATATAACTACACTGCACTAGGTTTTACCCTAAAACAGCATCACTCTCTTTGGTTCTGCCCACTTCATTTACCCTGGCAGCCAGGGACAAAAACTTTAAAGTTGTTTATCTTTTGATACAGAAGGAAAGGGGGAAAGTGGTAGAACTTCTGCGGCCCGATTCTTATCACCACAAGCAAAATTAATTATCCAGATATGGTTGGACCTCCAGTACGGTGCTTAAATACAGCAGAATAAAAGTTCTGTGTATAACCTTTTGAGCATGGAGCAATAAACAACCTTTTTATGAGCAACAAAAATGTTTCTGTCTGGTTCAGTTTACGCAACAATGTACCACAGAACCATTTTTGTGAGAGTATTACACTTGATCTGAAATACACTAGAGAGCTGACAGATGGAAAGAGAAAAATAAAAAAAGGATGTGAAGGAAAGCAAAAAATAGATTGGAGGAAGGATCCAGAAGGGAGAATTGATGGAGGGATTGCAAGAACGGCCAAGAGCTTTCTGGTGATATCTGTTTTCAATTTTAGAATTAAAATATCTCTGCTTTCAAAGTGCCCGTCACTATCTGTTCCAGACATTATTTAGATTATTTAAATTACTCTTGGAAATCAGCTATAAATTCAATACATGATGTGCCAGCACAACAAAAGTAGCTTTTATTGGGACATGACTCCTGTCAACAATGAAAACCACATAAAAATCTCCACATGGCTGGAAGACGGCAACTCCTGGGATCACTCTGCTGCTGCTGCGGTCTTCTGTGTCCATGTTTGGTCTTTGGTTTATTGTGAGCAGGCCAACATTTAGTGACACTGTGACTGTCTGAGGTGCCACCCAACGTTCAGTAGGGGTTATTTTATGGTGCTAGGCCATTTGGAGAACCCTCATTGTTGAGAGTGTAGTGTAGAGGAGGGCAGACAACCGTGATCTCTTGATTGTTTCCTAACGCTTTCCTTCTGGCCTCCAGCCTCACAGCTGCCTTTGCTGGACCACTGCCCCCGCTTTCCCTGTCTCCCTCCCTCCCTTACTCCGTCCTTCCTCTGTCTGTCTATTTCTTTCTCAGATAACTTTATTGGCTTGAGTGCTCATCAGAAACGCTCTAGTTCAGGCTAAATCTCTTGGTTTGAAATAATAATTAGGATTCTCCTCTTCTAGAATCAAGAGAAATTGATGACAGATTACTTTGGATTAGGGCATGACAGCTCACTAGATGATTTGATGAGTATGGAAATTTAAAAAATGACCACATAGAAATCACTCAAGAGCCATTTAACATTTCTAGAAAACAAAGATGAAAGACCTGTTATGATCTATGATGAGGATCTACTCCACTGGCTCTCAAACTCTGGTACATTTACCACTGTTGGCATGCAACCTCTCACTAGGGGTACATGTAGGAATGTCTCAAATATATTCTTTTAATGATTGATTTTAAAACATTTTATACTATCAAAGTACTACAACATTTCCACTGAAAATAAAAGATAAAATCGCTGGAATGTAGTTTCAAATAGGTTTTCCATTTTCTGAAATACTTTGTTTCAGTACTCGCATACATACATGATGAGTTACGAGCTAAAATTTGATGTAAGATAGTAAGCTGGGGTAAAATGAATGTTTCAAAAACACTGCAGTCATGGCTCCAAGCGGGAACTATTGGAAGGAGAAGTGTGGATCAGGAGTACTCCTTTTTCCACCAAATTAGCTCTGGTTCTTGAACCAGTTCGCTTCAGGATTCAACAATAAACAATCTTGTTAGGAATAAACCTGCCTCCTGCGTGAACTGTCCGTAGCTGAATAGAGTTGGCCTACACTCCTGTATTTTGTTCATGGCGGTGGTACTTGGAGAGCCTAATATTTTCTGAGTTGGTATGCGTTGTAAAAAGACAGACTGTCCATCATTTTGAAAGGTTATTTTTGGGCTCTCTCGCCTTTACTGGACAGAATGTGTGCGAGAGGCACAAAGGGACATGGGGAACATGGGGCGAAAGAGGGAGGAATGACATCCATCAACTGTCCCCGCCTGCAATCGAAGCAGGGACGTTGCGAAATTGAGAAATTGTAACAGACATATGGGGGAGATGAGAGAAGGAAGAGAGGGATGGGGGCGATGCAGAAAGACGGGGAGTGGAATCGAGTTAAACTAGGGGCAGATGGTGGAAAAATCTAAGAAGATAAAATAAAGTGGTAGAAGAAGCAGGTGAACAAAAAAGGGCAGAAAGCTGATAAGTTAAGGAGGGAACAAGAGAGTAGTAGAAAAGATAAGGTGAAAGAGAAGAAGAGAATGTCGAGATAAGAGCTTAAGATTGAAGAGTAACCGAGGAAAGTATAGTAAGAGAGGAGCTGATGTTTGGGAAATGCTCAGCTCGAACATGTACTCGTAGATTGAACCTTTATAATTAGGTTGTAATTATAATGCTGATGCTGAGATAGAAGGTGTGTGTTTGCTTTGATGTGGCACCAACACACACTCTGTCATTTTGACCCCTGCACTGTACCACCCTGCTGACCGCTGTTACTATATTATAACTTGTGTATTCAACTGTGTGAGTGAGGCGTGTTTGTTTTGCGTGTGGCCGTCACCTCAGATCTCTCTAGGTGGTAACTGCGCCATTGGTGGGAAGGACTGGACGTGTGTGTGTGTGTGTGTGTGTGTGTGTGTGTGTGTGTGTGTGTGTGTGTGTGTGTGTGTGTGTGTGTGTGTGTGTGTGTGTGTGTGTGTGTGTGTGGGGGGGGGTGGGGGGGGGGGTGGGATGTGAGAAACATAAGTAGTAAAACACAAGTAGTATTTATATTTAATGTTTCTAGCCATGAGTCACAGGAGAAAGTGTATATGTAACTTTAGTTATATATACACTTATAAAAGCTGACCTTGTCTTAAAATGAAAGATCTTAATGACAAAATTCTATATACAATCCAGATGTGAGATGTGAAGAGATGGATTTTTCTTTTACAGGACAGAACAGGTTGCACTCATCTTAAAGGGCAATGCCACCCACCGGATTAATTTGTTATTTCTGTGCTCCATGGTTGAATTTGTGGATATGTGCGGCAAAGCTAAAAATCGGAGGTAAAACAAATCCTTGAATTTTTGCCGTTATGAAACTGAGGCTGGGTTTCTAGCCATAAGACGCTTAGTTAAATTATCACAGCAAAGTGAAGTTTATATTGTAGTACTTCTAGCAGGTATGACACAGAATTTGAACCTCATTAGATTTTCTCATCAGTCATTTATTATTTTAAGACTTATAATTCATTTTAGGTTTATTTCAGAACATAGTCAGACCAATGGATCACCCTTCCCAGTACATACTATACAGATAAACCTACCTGGGAATAATAATATAAATTAGAAAATGCAACATGTGCAATTACATGTGTATTTGCACACTACTGTACAAATGTAAGTGAAAGGAAAGAAGGGTAAACATTGTGGTAGTCCACTTCAATCTTATTTTTTTCTGTAATTCAGTAAAAAAGATATTTATTCACATCTTCTTCGTGCCCTACTAAGGATAAATCCAGACTGAAGTAGAAGTTAAACAACCAGGAAGGAAGAGGTTCATGAAAGCTCTCTCGCTTTATATATGGAAAGTCATAGAAATGTGTTTGAACGTTTCATCAGGATAGTCACTCTGTGGTTTTAGTAATGTGAGCCTGACGCTTTTTATCCGTTTCATTTTAAGTCACTTCCTAGAGAAAATTAACTAAATGTCAAAAGTGCAATTAGACCGTGTGCATGTGACGTGAATAGGCTCTGTTCTTCTCTCGTTCTTCTTTAGTGACGGATGGCACGACCAACCTGTTGCTAGGTAACCACACCAACATGATGCTGGTTTACCAGGATGTGACTCTGAAGTGGGCGGCCCAGCTCCCCTTTGTGCCCGTGGCCGTTCGCGTCGGCAACTTTCCGTGAGTACAACCTCCAGCAAAACACAACATCTGATGTGACAGTTACAGATACATTGGAGAACCACAGTCAGTTGCCATGACAGCTGCCATGACATTTAACCAACCAGTGCTATCGCTAAAGCCAGCTAGACAACAAGGTCATTCATATGAGATCAATGACAAGACTCAGTGGTGTAGTCTAGTTTATTGTAGTGGGTAAACTGTGATGATTCCCTCCCAGCCTCGTACACACACGTCCCAGACCGACACCCCATAAGCACCACCACACTCACTAACGCATACAGTCGGCTTCATGCATCCACACATAATTGAAAGCATTCTGAAAGACTGGGTATGTGTTATCAACAATTTATTATAAGCAACACAAGCCAATAAACTGATCACATGTTTTCTATATAAAATCTTAATCTGAGAAGTAACTAGTAACTAAAGCTGTTAAATCAATGTAGTGGACTAAAAAGTTAAAAAAAAAAGTAAGAGTATTTGAGTAGTGGAGTAATACGGGAGTATTTACATTTTATGCTACTTTATATTTCTAGTATAAAGTAGCATAAAATGTAAATTCTCAAGTAAACAACAAGTAAATTAAAGTGTTTTTAAATTCCCTAGCTTGACTCTCAGTCCACAAGGCTGGCCAGTTCTCATCTAAAAGAAACAAGGAGATATACAGTGGGATAAAAGCATTGTATTCTGTTGACTACTGCACCCCCCACACGCACGCGTGCACACACACACACACACACACACACACACACACACACACACACAAAGAAGCGCTCAAGGGGAGGGAAAAAAAGAGCTGTAGAGTGCACAGGGTGAATTTTATGAATGGAGGGGGAAAGAGGAGACTCACTCCCCTGCAAAATGTATTTTATTGCAGTTATGATTTAAATAATATTTGCGAAACAAAATCACTGAAGTTAAAGTTCTTTCACAAAACTATATTGTTACGGATCTTTGCACATTTTTAAGTGGGTATACGGAAATCCTGGAGCTTTCTCAGTGGGTATACGACATATACCTGCCTATCACGTAGACTACACTGACAAGACTACTAGAAGACTACTAATGGCTAATTACTGTGCACTCTGGACAGGGGAGTCAATTACAGGTCATTGACAGTGTTGCATGTGAACTTCTTAACGTTACGGTAGATCTGATTACGGTGTTTATCTTTCAAAATGACGGTGGTTTTTGGATTTTCACTTCGGTCACTGATGGAGAATATTCAGTTAACATGACTCCCGGTTTTGTGTGTTTTTCCACACAGAGTTTCCTCCTCTCCTAAAAGTTTGATCTCACAGGAAATGGCAAATCACACAACTTTGTGTATACACCACACACGGAGAAAGCTTGTAGACATGCTGTCACTGGATGGACATTTTCTGATATAATCACACACTCACATATGTGTGCATTTACACTACACAGGTAAATGCACACACACACACAGCAGGTGTGTTGTTGTGTTTATCAGCTTGTGAAATCCAGCGTGTGACTTTTGGCAGGAAATGACCCGACAATGTCTTCCAGCTGGCCAATCAGAGCTGAGCAGGGAGGGGCCAGCTGTAGCCAATCATTTATCTTTTCCCAAACAACTCCAATCAAACCGCAATTTGATACAATTACAACACAAAACACAAACATGGCTGAAAAATGATGTGGTTTCTGTGTGTGTGTGTTTTAGATGCAGGAGATAGTCTGTGTCTGGGTAGCTGTTTGGTTTAGTTTGAGGCTGTGTTGTTTTAACGCACTTGATAGTCCTCGTTATGTTCAGTGTGTTGGTGGTACACTGCAGCGTGGGAGAGGAACACAAACACACCAATAAGCACAAAACAAACACACACAAACACTCCAACAGCTCACTGTGAATATCTGTGATTTACAGCAGTGCTCCAGGAGTCGTTGCTTTGTTTTTTGGGAGGCAGTATTGAATTTTACTACTTAATTCTGCCAACTGTCCACACCAACTACCAAATTTGGACCCAATCTGAAACAGACTCGTGGAGAACCTGGCATGCATAAATTGAAAAAAAAATCCATAACAGCCCAACGAGTATTGGACCCAATCAAAAAGGAATTTGACCCATAAAGAGAGAATACTAACACTGGCAGCAAAATGATGCGCCAAAAATTAACCAGCAGCAGCAGTTGAGAAGAGCAGCAATAGTACAGTACAGTACAGTACAGTACATGCAGTACTTGAAATCCTTAAAAGTGTTTTTGATTTACACCAGAAACAGATCACTTCAGCACATGTCCCAAACGTCCACCCCTCTGTAGCATTACCTCCCTGTAGAAGGTGATGACAATAATTGTCTTATCCACGTCATATTTTATTATCATTGTATGAGTAAATACTCACAGTGCCATGGTTAACCTTTTCACATAGATACTGGTGAACATGGCGGTGACTAAGCTTTTGGATAGACCTGCAGAACTAAACGCCTTTTAAAGTTTATGAAGTTCCTGCAGTTTTGTTGCTCTTATGGTAAAGGTTAGGTGTACGTTATATAGTAATTCATATGGTATTTCTGTATCTACAGCAAACATCTCTAACAGCAGCTGTTATGCGTTTCCTCCAGTCTATTTGTCTGTTTGCATTTCTGATCTAAAGTCTGTCTCTCACAAGTGGTGGAAACTAATTTTCCAACCTCCCTTATATCTGGTGAAACCTCCTCCTTGTCGCTGTCGCCGTCGATATCGATATCTGTACATTTTCAGAAGGTCAGAGCCTTTCCGAACACAGTTGAAACATACCATTCAACATTTTGTCATATCATGATCACAGAAATACCCTGAAATATTATTATACGGCCATATTAGCCACTCCTAGTGAGAGTTATTGTTTTTCTGAACGTGTGTGTCATTCTACAGCAGTTTGTCATGTTTGTATAAATGTATGTCTGACCCCATTTAGTTACTTCACATGTCTTGGACGGATCGGATAGCGATCTGATCTTAAAAAACCTACGTGTAAATGCATCCAAGTAGCTTTCAAGACGGATTAAAAACCTCTGGAGGTGGTTTGAGATGCTTCTAGCCAGATGTTGAAAAGGTGTAAATGCATCCGTCCCTCCAAGACACATGAGTAATCTTTAGCCCTCTTATTGTGTAACTACATCACTGAACAAATATCCGTTGACTGGGTTTCTTAATACATTCATGGTTATGGATAGTTGTTCGCTAACACTGTAAGAAAGACAGATTGCAGTCATATTTGTGATCTGGCCAACAGAGACGTATATACGTGACTAACTGTAAATGAAAGTGTCTTAAATCTCATCTGGATTTTATCCCAATACGAGACACTCAGAATGACAAGTGTAAATGGTGCCTGTGTGCCTGTGTGCCTGTGTGTGTGTGTGTGTGTGTGTGTGTGTGTGTGTGTGTGTGTGTGGTGTGTGTGTGTGTGTGTGTGTGTGTGTGTGTGTGTGTGTGTGTGTGTGTGAGAGAGTGAGTGTTTCCGCAGCAGTTAAAGTGAAAGTTTTATGCCCCCTCCGACACCCTCCTGTGCAGGTGTGGAGCCAGCCGCTGCTCTAGACCTGAACCCCCGGTGTGTGTGTGTGTGTGCGTGCGTGCGTGCCTCCCTCTCTGGACTGGAACTACAACACATCTGCAACCAGTTAACACACACACACAAACACAGTTACCATACATTATTGCATCACTCAGCATTTCCTCTCCCTCTTTCCATCTCGTGCCATATCACAAACCGGCATTGAACTCTGTGTTCTGTTTCCATCAAAGCATTAAACAAACTGTAAAGCAACAAACTGCCAACACCACCAAAGCTGAACTACTGAAGATTTTTTAGACACACAATCCGAACAGATAGGACACTAGCTAAAAGTATCAGTTTTGCATTTTGTTGAGTTAACTCCTCTCCTCTCCTCTCCTCTCCTCTCTCCTCTCCCCCCTCCAGGGAGTTAAAGGGAGTCGTGATCAGTCTTAGCTCTGGTGGTCACCTCCTGTGCTCCTACATGGGTACGGACCCCTCCTTCTTCTCCACGCCCAAGGTGGACGCCAGGGAGGCCGACTACGAGCAGGTGGATGCTGAGATGAAGAAGCTGCAGAAGTTCATCAGAGAGGCCACCAGGACTCAGGGTAGGAGACTGTTGGCTAGAACAGACAAGTGGGCACAAGATCTTACAGCAGAAAGTTTTAAATCATTTAGTGTTTTTTAATTTACATTACTTCAGTGAATAAAATATCCAAAATAAAGACAAATGTCTGTCACAAGTTCCCTAAGCCCAGACTGAGACCTTAAAGTTTTTTTTTTAGGGAGTTTAAAAAAAAAAAAAAAATTTTTTAAAAAGTTTAAGTGATGAGAATTTATGCTGTATTTTTGCTGTTTAAATGAAAATTGTTATTGATTCATCTTCTTTTTATAGACAAATTGACTTATCGCCTGTATTTGTGAAATATTGACTGAAGAACATCATTGGTCCAGTGTTTTAGGGTCAACCTTAAATGTTGTGATTTTAGACATCCTGCCTAAAACCGACGCTGAGGAGGACCTGGTTGTTACAGCTGGTGTGTGCTCCAACATGGACAGCCAATCGGTAAACACACTTAAAACACACACACAGACATTGTGTGCACATTTACAACTACAGGCGCAACCACAGACAGACTTATCATTCCCTTTGTGTCTGTCTACAGCAAGCTCTGATCCAAGATATCGACGGTATGCCCGTCCCTTCGGTAACCGTACAGGTGAGCCGCACACAACACCACAATTTCCCTTTCCTTGTTGACTCTTTTCTCTTTCCCCTGTCCCATCTTGCCCCTTTCTTTATTTTTATTTCCCTACATTTTCTCCTATCTTTTTTCTCTGCTTTTGTTTTTGTGTCCTTGACGAACCTTAACCAGTGTTTCTCTCTCCAGGTGAAGGTGAAGGCCAGCTGTGTTGTTCATTCCTCCAAACTGACCGTCAGCATTCAGCCTCCTCTGGCCATCACTCAAGACCAGTTTGTCCTGGAGCCCATGGGTCAGTATTTCTTTTAACTAGTTTGTCCTCATGTGAAATGTTCTTCTATCTTTCCCGAACCAGCGCACTATTACTCTAGATAATCCACAGACCTATTATTTTATACTAAAAAAAGAGTCATGATGAATAAAATACATGATGAATAGATCATACTTTTTGTAATTTTAGTGAACTGACACTTTAAATCAAGACTGAAAATCGATGAAAGAAAAGTAAAACGAGACTGAGGCCTATGGGAAGCCTATATGGCAGAAGGACATACATCACCAGATAAATCAAAACTTCATTTTAAAGAATTCCTTAAGATAAAAGAAACGGCAAAAATAATAATAATAATAACCTAACCCTAACCCTGTAATGTCATACAATAGCTCCTTTAATTTTTAAGGAAAATCTCGCATTGCTTTATGCAGCTGGTTTTGTATAAGATCTTCCATCATCTAATGTCATCAATCACTTTTGTTCTTTCCCAGCCTTTCTCTGTCACTCACTCTCTCAATCACACACACACATGCAACACACACAGTTTGTCAGCTCCTCTCCTCTCCTTCATATCGTCCTCCTCCACAGTCCAGACACCACACACACAGCGAGTGACTAAGTGAGTGAGAAGTGTGTGTTGGTGTGTATTTGTTCAGACCTTATCAGCCTTTACAGTGTGTGTTCTGTCGTCTGGCTGTCGGAGAGACTCGGCCACCTCAGGCAGATGGCGGTAACTTTGATCTGAATTACCCAGACACTGCGTACACACAACCTCCTAACCCCAAACACTGAGATCTGCCGTCGGTTCATTAAAAGAACATCACCCATCCTGTAACACAGCGTTTGCCGTTTAGTTTTAGCTGTTAACGCGAGTCTGAGCGTCCTGACTGTTTCGTCCGTTTGACTCTTTCCACCTTTTGTGTGCATGTTGACGTGCCAGCGTAAATTTACAGTGTGTGTAATGCAAACCAGTTGGGAGAGGCTTTTATCAGAGGCTCCTTATAGTACCATGAGAACACACGTTTTAAAAAATCTGTGGCCCCATTGGGAGTTAAACCTCTAACCCTGGCGGTGTTGGTGCCTTGCTCTGCCTGTTGGTGTACTTATAGGAGTGGGATGCTGTCTGTGTGAGATCACACCTACAGTTTGTTTTCTGTGGTCTGAACCAAGAGTGGAAAAGTTTCCTTTGTTGCATTCTCTGCATTTGATTTTGCTTTAAGCTGCCAAACTATATGACTTGGAAAGAAAAGTCATGTGACTCATGAGTAGCTTCATTATTAGCAGAGTTTCTATGACCTATGCTGCCAAGTTAAGATTTTTTCTGAAGACAAATTGGTCCAGTCCTCCTTGTCTTTCTCGTCTGTTGTTTTCATTTAAGAAAATATTACTAAGAAGCTGAGCATCAGTCCATGCTTTTGTTATGCTTGGCTTTCTAAGCTGCCATTTGGCTCCACGTTACCCACGTTTTGTCGCCTTTTTTGGTGTAGTTATTTTCGGGAGTGAAGCGCACGTTCACCCGATTTCAAATGCCTTTGGTCTTCTTAGCAAAACAAACTAAACTGAGAGCGTTCTCTGCAGCCGTCCAGAAAATCGGGCTGAGGTCCTTCTAAAAACGGAGGTCGTTTGGCATTGAGCGAGTAAAGGTGGAAATCATCATAACATCTGTCAATCAATCACATCAACTATTCCCACGTATCTCTTACAAAACAGTTTTGGAGCCACTGGTGTATATGAGATCATAGAACAAAATACACATCTACTGTAGGCTTCATATCTTCTCATGCTAGAAAATTTGGCTCCTTTGAAGGTGCTGCTGCATTAAGACAATGCATGTCCACAGGCAGTAAAGACAGTAATGCAGTAATGAGTGCCTCCCAGACCGCTGAAGAAATCGGACAGTGTACAAAAGCAACAGCTCCAAACATTGTTGGTGTGAATGTAGCTTTTGTTTTCCCTCTCACCACCTTTTTTTCCCTTCATTTTATTACTTTTTAAGATCTTTGTTGCTTTCATCCCGAGCGACTTCCAGTAATTGCACCAGGGGAATAAATCTGAATCCCTTTTTATTTCTCAACACTACAGGAATGTCATGGCTGGACCTCCGGGTTGGGTTGGAATTTTGCAATTTACTATTTAGTACAAATAAAATACTGTCATATTGTCTTGAAATTAACCAGATTACCACTATGAGGTTGTTAATCCCACTAAATATTTTTCAGTAGATGACCATATGTCAAATAAAATGCTACAGGTTATACTGACATGACGTGGATGGTGTCAGTACTTATTTTTCGAAGGCATGTCCGCAGGCACAGAAGCTGGATCAGCACCAGAAAAATGTCATTTTTTTTCCTCCAAAAACTACTCTCGACATTTGCTGAAACCATCATCCATCAGAGAGGAGTAGTCACAAAGCTTTTCGAGAAGGACCAGTATGGATTGTGAATTTATGACTTCAAGATGTGAGCCGCAGTCTCAGGCGGTTGGAACCCCATCCATTTATTGTGAGCCCTGAATCAAACTGACCACTTCTTTCCCATGATTCATGATGCGTCTATGCTGAAATGTAATGCGTTTTACCACAGTGCATTCTTATCTGTACATATACTGTACGTGACCTCTGCAACTGTTAATTCAAACATGATGCGCTTTTCTCACAACACGCAGTATATTTCCTGTAAAGTCTTATGTCAGTTCCTTCCATTAATAATGGTCACATATTTTATATGACTTACATTTCACATTTTGACATATTTTATAATACACGTGTTTTGTATGTATTTTTTCTATGCTTGAATATGTCTGTGTCCATATGTTCAATATTTTATTTCCGTCATACAACATGTTAATGTTGGATTGTAAATTGTTTATATCTGCATTTGCATTTTCTCATTAATATTGTGAAGAAAGCTAATTTGGCCATTTTTACATTTAACCAGGTTTGTAATTGGCTTTATTATTAAGTATTATTATTATTATTATTATTATTAATATAATATTACGTAAGCAAGTGTATGAGGAAGACTCAAGACAGAGAAAGTCTTGCTGTGACAGCAGGGTTGCGGGATGTAAAGAAGGATCATAACATAAAATTATACAGCTGCGTATTCAAAACAATTGAATCGGAATTTTGTTTAACTTCATCAGTTTCCACATGATGCTAAGTGAAAATGGTGGATCAACAGTAAACAGTAAATATTTATTACTTTCACTCGTCTCTCATCATGCAACATAAACTGTAAACTAAACTGCTGAAAGAACTTGGTGCATGAGCTGTGGCAGCTTCCATGTCTGAACAGACAACAAAAAAGCATGCCAACAAAAACTCAAAGGTAATCAAAAGTAAATTTATTGAAGAAGATGCTCCCAAAAAAAAAAAAAAAAAGTGTCTGGATTCCTCCGCTTGGAGTTTTTCTTCTTGGCAGCAGCTCTCAACGTTTCACTGTTTGTATGGAAGATCAGAGGCTGTGACTCACTGCACCGTCACGTTTACGCCACTAAAGAGACGCTTTGTTTACAGGAGTTTAGGTAGCGGTCAAACGGGTCAAATTCAGAAGCCTCTCTCACACACTCACACACACACACACACACACACACACACACACACACACACACACACACACACACACACACACACACACACACACAGAGTTACAGACATACACACCCAAGTCATATAAATACTTTCACATATATATCCATGGACACATCAAGTATAAACACGTGTCACCCCAATGTACTGTTTAAATATAGACACACACACTTGGAGTAAAATAGCTGTGTGCGTGCGTGCGTGCGTGCGTGCGTGCGTGCGTTCGTGCGTGCGTGCGTGCGTGTGTGTTTATGTCACGCTCTTTTGTCTTCCTGCACACAGAAATCTGGCGCTGGCTTCCACGAGTCAATCAACAGCTCTCTACTGCGAAACATGAGAGGCACTGAATACAGACACACACACACACACACACACACACACACACACACACACACACACACACACACACACACACACACACACACACACACACTTTGTCTTCTTTCTTTCTTTCTTTCCCTCCACTCTTCTCCTCCTGTCCTACCTAAGTGACCCCTTGCTGGCCCGCTTTGGCCCAGAATGGCCTGGCACAACTCTGAAGCAGCAGGACCACCGTGGCTGACCCCTACTAGTCAGATTTGGCCCCGAACCGAGTATTTCACATCCGTTACAGTCCTGGAAAATTAGGAAAAAATAAATTAATGGAGTCTCGGTGAGTTTTAATGAATGCCGGTACTTGGCTCAGAGGAGCTGGATCCCAGTCACACAGTCAGAGTTTACTCTGTGATTTTGTCCAGAAAATTGCAGCTCGCTTTATGGATTGCAGGGGAAGTGGCTGAGCTGTAGATGGAAGGCTGCCTGGTATGAACTATGTTGCTGCATTTTGCAGGCTGATGTAAATCATACACCAATAAAATACAAAACAGTAAAACAATCATTTCCATTACCCGGAAATGTTTCATTATGTTAATATTTCACTGTTGAGGTGCAAATAGTTTGCTCGGTTCGGACCTCTGGAATGTCTCAGTGGTTCAAGTTCAACTTTTGATAACTGTTTTCTGGCTGGAAAAACAATCAAGGCAATTAGAGCTGTGTCAGTAAAATTAGGAATGGGGACATCATCTTTATGTGCCAGAATCAGAAAAATGCAGACAACTGTGGATGAGAGTTACGCAGCTGTACAGGTTGGTGTAAATCAACCTACTGAAATAACAACTCTTAAAGGACCAGTGTGTAGGATTTAGTGGCACAGAGGTGAAGTTGCAGATTGCTACCATTTGAATACAGTTCAGCCTTCCCATTGTGTGAGAGAAACTACAGCCCCCGAAAAACTCAAAAATACTATGAAAAGACCATATCTAGAACCAGTGTTTGTTGGTTTGTCTGTTCTGGGCTACTGTAGAAACATGCCGACCTCCGTAGAAAAGAGGACCCGCTTCCACCTGTAGATAAAAACTGCTCATTCTTTGGTAATGAAAACACAACAGTTCTTATTTTCAGGTGATTATACACTAATAAAAAAATACTTATGAATATAACATTCCATTTCTGACAATAGATCCTTTTAAATGTTACTTGAATCGTACTTTGATGCATGTATCTATTGATATGACAGACATTCACTGCTCCAAGCAACCACTAACCGCTTCTGCATCGACTGAAACTGTTGTTGATGGGACGGATATGTCACTCCTTCTGATTGTGAGCGCGAAACAAAACATAATGACCTGTCTGCCAAACAAAAATCAGCTCACATTAACACAACGTCAGGCTGAATTAAATAAATGAAATGGCCATTCATTCTGACAATAAAGGTAGCTGGTAGCACCATGGTTTGAAAAGCACTAGTTTGTGCAAAATGTTGTAGGATCCTTAGGAAAGCAATAGTGTTCATAGTTGTTCTGAATGGTCACAATGGAAAGGTGGGGGGCTGTCATAGAAAGCGGGGCGACACAATAATTGTTTAAACTGGGATTTTACTCCTCAAAGGAAAAGTGACAGAAGTAGCTGTGTAAAGAATGAAAAAGGAGGTAAAACCCTGCATACATTATCTCCTCTGTACATTGGGCTAATTGTTGTTTGAAGTGGACCTAAAGGTCCGACTGTCCTTTTGAAAAGTTACAGAAATTATTGGTAAAACTTGCCCCCACAGTTTGGACCTGTTGGACCACCCAACAACAACTTTGCTTGGACAAGTCAATGCCATATCCATTATTTAATATTAATATAATTGCCATAGACAAGCCAGACCATCAATGAAGAATGTTCCCGGTCCTATAGAGAATATAGTTTTCAGAGTTTAAGGTGACGGCAGACTGCGAAAAAGCTAAGCTTTCCATCATCTTTTAATAATACAGGATAGACCAAATTAGAGCCCCTGGCTTAAGATAGGCAGCAAATAAATGTCCTTCCATTAGAATTTGTGCAAGAGAATGTACAGGTGTGCCCCGGATGTATTTAAAAAGATTGTAAGTAAAATTATAAAAATGTCATAAAATCTCTTTGTAAGTCTGGTATTCATATACAGTACAAACCCCTCGTTTCTCGTTTGTTTCCATTTATCCTCTACCCTTTTCTTTTATTCTGATGTCATTTGATGACTCATTTTAACCTTTTCTTTTTGCATGGTATAAACAATGCCAAAGAAAGGGAGCAGTAACAAGTAGCTGTGACAAAGCAACGGGTGTTGTGTGGGAAAATGTGGCTGCAATTTAGAGAAACACTATTGTAGCAACACTAATAACAACAACACTGCTGCTGTGACACCTCCTCCATCTGTTTCTCATCATCGCTTTATCTCCAACGCCCCCCCCCTCTCTCTCTCTCTCTCTCTCACCTGCTCATTTTCTCCTCCCAACATTGCTGACGTATCTGTAATCTGTAATCTGTGTGTGTGTGTGTGTGTGTGTGTTTTTTTTTTGTGTGTGTGTGTGTGTGTGTGTGTGTGTGTGTGTGTGTGTGTGTGTGTGTGTGTGTGTGTGTGTGTGTGTGTGCACTGACGTCCCATGTGTCTTTGATTCTCTGGCTCAGTGTGCGTCCACACTTGTCTCTGTGTGGTGTTTGTGTGTGTTCAGTATAAGTGCGAATGTCAACTCAAGTTGATTTCCAAACTTTTTTTTGAAGGGGTTTGTCACAGAAAACAAAGGACAATAAAAGTGGTGATGTGTGCGCGTTTGTGTGCACGTGCTGTTCAGTGACGGAGGGGTTGCTTGTGTGAGGAGGAGGGAGGAAGAGGAGGGGAGGTAGCGCCTTCTGACTTTTATTGTTATTCCAGTTTTTATTCGTCTCAGATGGCGACTCAATCCCCTGTTCACCACACACTACCTCCTTTGTTCTCTCTCTCTTTCGTACTCTCACTCTCTCTCCCTTTTTGACTTTTCCTCTTTTCATTTCTGTACTTCCTCTCTTTCATTTATCATTCTGTCCCTCAATGTCTTTATTTCTTCCCTCTCCACTTCCCTCTCCACTCTATTTCTGCCTTTCTTTTCCTTCTCCGCAACCCCTCTTTCCTCCGCTGCCTCTCTCTTTTTACTTCCCATCCTTTCCTCCTCTCTGTATTGGTCTGTAGCTCTCTTCCTCTCCCTCATCAAACACATATACTGTACACTCCTGCACAAGGGATCATTTTCATACACATGACCAGGGGTGTCTGCAGGGTCTTAAAAAGTGGAAAAAAACACCTTAAAATCCAATAATCTCACATTGTATTGATCATGCTGTAACAATTACAAAACAAAACAGACAATACCAATTTTCCTTCATACTTCATACATCATTTTGCCAGTATGGATCTATAATGGGTGTTAAATTGCATTTTGAATGCTCTTAAAAAGGTCTTAAATGTATTAAATTGAATCTGCTGAAACTCTGAAACCTGGTGAAACTTCCACTTTGCAAGTTTGGTGTCAAGCAGCAAAAAGATGGTGAGATAAAGTAAAACTAAAATGTACGTAATTTTGAAATTAGTTTGTTTTTCTGATTAACATTCAGTTCTCAGTTAATTTATGAGTCATATATCTAAGAAATAACCCTAACCCAACCAAATGGATTTTCACTGTTTGTTTGAACTGCTCTGTGCTAAATTTTTCACGTCCACACTGCCAAACCATCATCCTCATCATCCTCATCATCAAACATGATATGGAGCTCTAATCAAAACACTTGAATCCAGTAAAGTAAAACTAATGCTTGTTTTTCATTCAGAAGTGAGTTTTGAAAATTAAACCCGCCATGTTGGACATTTTATCTCTCTGAGTGAAGATCAGGTTGGTTGTGTTTAAGATCAGACCCTCAACAGCGAGTCGACCTGATCCTGACCTGTGGAGGTCGAAGGTCAGTGTTTAACACCACCGACCGATGGTCAACTCAGATTCCCTCGTTTGCCTCTGAATGTCACAAGATGTGTGATTATGCACACACACACACACACACACACACACACACACACACACACACACACACACACACACACACACACACACACACAGAGGTGAAGAAGTAGCAGACCAGGAATTTACCCTCCAGATTTGTTTTTCTCTCAATGTTTTGCTTTTTATATTATTTGCACATGGCAAAGAAAGGGTGGAGACACACACACAACACACACACACACACACACACACACACACACACACACACACACAACAAGCACACACACGTCCCTTCCCCATCTCCTTGTGAGGTATCGATCCCCATCTCCACCCCTCTTGACCTTCCACCTCTTTCAAACATTCAGTACTCGGTTTAACCTGAGCTGTCAAGTACTATAACCTAAGGATAGCTACAGCACACACAGGCGCACACACACACACAGGCGCACACACACACAGGCGCACACACACACACACACACACACACAAACACACACACACCTACACAGGAAGATATAATCAAACGACTGTTCTCAGGGCAACTTCTAAGTCCTGATTTTTGCCAAAATACCATAATATTGAATTGATCTTTGACCCCACAAACTGTCATGAGGCTGTTTTCTTAAAAGCAACAGAAGGCGACTTGCGGCTTCTGTAGATAAAAACATAATGGTCATTATATACTAATTAAAACAATAATTATTCATATTATATTACAGTATATCCTCCTAAATGTCATACACTGGACCTTTTTTAAAGCATGCATTGCATGTGAATCAGGACTACCCAGCATATCCGGTGTTTCCTTGGAGCAGTCGTGCCTGTTAGAGCTGCAATCATCAGTCAGTTAGTCGACTGAGAGAAAATTTGTTGCTATTGTCATTTTTTCAAGCAGAAATGTTAAATGTTAAATGCACTTTTGGAATTTTTTTTCTTTTAGTATTTTTCTTTATTTTATACTAAACAATTAATCAATTAATTGTGAAAATGAATCTGCACATTAATAGATAATTAAAGTAATTGTTAGTTGGAGCTTTAGTGCAGGTGCTGAATGCTATGTGACCGCAAGTTGCAATGACACACACATGATCGTTCAGGGCAGAGAAGGAAGGTCAGAAGCAAACTCAAACGACTAAAATGGTGGAAAGTTTTAAAGACAAACAGAGAACTTGTCCCTTCTACAATCCCCAAACTCTCCTGTCTGCAAGTTTAGTTAGTTAGTAATATCTTATACATACAGGGAGGATTCAGCTCTCATCTGCTGCCTAGTGGATATACTTTTTAATCCCCCAGATACGCACACGGTACCCTGACAAGTATATCAACAAAGCAGATACAAAATGTTGTATATAAACACAGATGGGAATGCATGCTGTGAGAGAGGAAGAGGTACAAAGGACAAATGGGTTGGAGAGAAGAGGAGAAGCTGAACTGGTAGGGAGATAGAGAAGAGATTGGTAAAATTTTAGAAGGAGAATAACTCCTCCTTCTCCAGTGGAGGAAATAGAGGGTGCAACTTCGGGTTAAAGAAGGTGTTGAAGAAATTAAAAGTTGACAGAAAGTTAGAAAAACAGAACTCATGAGAGTGAGTAGAAAGTAGAGGTGGAGGAAAGTCGTGAGAGAGAGGAAGGGAGAAAAGGAGCTTGTGAAACAGGGGGACGGGGATTTCAGTCTCCTTTGTGGAGTTTGTTTGTGTTGGCAGTGGTGTTAATGGGTTAATGTGCCTGAGAACGCTGGGACCAGTCTGAACAGTCTCACTGGGTTGGACCTCCAGGTCACACAGACGGACACGTTACCTGGAGCTCACAGGTCCGACGCCCACAGCAGCCCCCTGACCTGTCCAGATGTGCCTGAATATATGATGACAAGCTGAAGAGAAAAGAGGCAGAGATGGATAGAGGGAGAGAAAGAGAGAGGGCGGAGGGATTACTTTGTGTCATCTCTTGGTGTTGTTTGTTGGTCTTAATGGCCCTGGGAACACTTAAAGCACTTAAACCAGTCTGACCAATTTGACCTTCAGGTCATACAGGTTAAAAGCCTTCTGCTGACAGACAGCATAACACAGAGAGAGAGAGAGAGAGAGAGAGAGAGAGAGAGAGAGAGAGAGAGAGAGAAGGACAAAGAAGGGAGGCAAAGATGACGGGAAGAAACTGAGGGGAGACAGGAGAGGAGGGTTGAGGTGGAGACGAAGAGTGGAGGAAAGATAGAATTTACTATACATACAGTATATATTGTCAGCTGATTTTGGATTATTACAGATGACTTGGTATCTATATATATATATATATATATATATATATATATATATATATATATATATTCATAACAAGATGTTTCCTGCTGGACACAAAATGTCTCCTACTTTCAGTCCAGAAATATCCAACGTTATTTTCCAACTGTAAAATCTGTCACTTAAGTCTCTTAAATTACAAAGTCAAAGGGAGTAGTTCAATATTTTGGGAGTTAAGTGCTGGAACTATTTCTCTGCAGGAGCAGTGATTTACTGGCATCTTCGTCACTGTGAGGTTGCAGGCAACCAGTGGAGAGTAACTGCACCCAGGATGAAATGGTTCCAGCCTTTAACTCCCCATAAAACCACAAATCTGTTCTTACCGTTCAGATATATCGTGTTAATTAATACGTACGTGCTTGTTGACTATGTGCTGTAGTCAGTGTGGTGTGTTCTTGTGTGATTTGTTTTGTCTTTTACTGGGACACAGGCGGCGTGATCAATAATCAAATAAGCATATTCCCCAAAAAACTACTCCCTGTTTGTATTAGAAAATTAATATTGGCAGATTTGTCTTATTTTGTAAACTCTCAGTATTGATTTCACTACTGGCCTTAAAAAAAATCACCTGAGTTCTCGTGGTGATACCGATAGAGAGATGCATAAGAGGAGGCTGTAGGAGAAGGAACATGAAAAGGAGCAAGAAAAAGGGATGGCTGCTAGAGAGGGGAGAGGAGTGTATGAGAGGGAGAAGGAGGGAGAGAAGAAAAGAACGGAGAGAGGAGGTCATGCTGTCAGGGCGTCTGACAGAGTGTGGAGAAAGTCTCTGTCTGCTTTTTATCGTTTATCTTGTCCTCTGTCTGTGGGAGGGGAGGTGTCGTCGTCTCTCCTTTCATCTCCTCCCATCCATCTCGCCTCCTCCTGCCCTGTCTATCCTCAACTCGAGAGGCTCTCTCTTTGTTGTGGTGTGTGTGTGTGTGTGTGTGTGTGTGTGTGTGTGTGTGTGTGTGTGCGCATACGAGATGAAGGTCAGTGACGTTCTGACTATTTTAATAAATACATTTTTAAAAACGCGATGTTATAGTCAGAAACAAATACTTTGAAATACACACACTCACCTCACTTTCATTCATTGCACATACACTTTTTCCATTAGGATGGAGCACACACACACACACACACACACACACACACACACACACACACATACTTGGGGTTCAGTCACCTGTAACAGGCCGAGCTCAGGAACATCACGCCCCATTACACCACCACACCACTGTGTGTGTGTGTGTGTGTGTGTGTGTGTGTGTGACTGCATGAAGCCATTAGCTGTAATATATCCTTTCCTCTCCGTCTGTATTTGATCCCTGCTTTTCCTCTCCAGCTTGTTTGCTCTCTGTCTCTCTCTCTCCCTCTCTCTCCCTCTCTCTCCCTCTCTCTCTCTCTGTTGGTTTTAGGGTATTTGAAGGGAAGCTACAAGTCATCGCCCCTCTCTCGTGCTACATGTAATTTCAGCGTTGTGTGTGTCTGTGTGTGCACTTGCTTGGATGCGAGTTGAAGTTCTGGTCAGCGTTGTTAATCCTCTGTCCTCACCTTGCCTGGAGATGTTTAGCATAAGCACATCTGTGTGTGTGTGTGCGTGCGTGTACACATTAAGGGGTCTGGTTAGTATTGGGTTCGCTGTATCCTGTCGTGTCCACACCTAAAAAAATGCTGACTCTTTAAATTTGTGTGTGTGTGTGTGTTTCCTTATCCATCGTTCAACGTCTTTCTTTAAAGAGAACCAGATTAAAACCGGAACTTCTGTTTTAGAAGTAAGAAAACCTCATTTAAAATTACATTAACGTTTGTAATAACACAAATTACTCTAAAAGGGTAGTCGAGTGATCTAGTATTGCATTTCCAAACACTTGGTGCACTCACAAAAGACAAATTTAAAGGTCCAGTATAAGTATTAGTATGTTCAGTACAAACTAAATACGTCTCTGATTTGCCTCCAACTGGGGACCTTTGTGACATGTCAGTCCCCCTCTTTCGCTCTCTCATATCATTTCCTTTCATGTCTCTACTGAAGAAAAGTTGTAAAATGTCCAACAAATATCTGGGGAAAAAAAGTTTCTCTGCTTTTACTCAACAGGCTGATGGTTGTCAAATGTCAAGCTATGACGGGAAGGAGTGAACGTACTGTTTTAGACATCAGAGATTGCAACTCAAAACAGGAAAGATAGCGTGGTAAAGGAGGACGGTTTTACTTGTAATATACGTAGTGCCACGGATGAACTCATTAATTGTTTTTTAACTTCATTAAAACTTAGTGTGCTGTACTAGATACTAATTTCTCTTCAGTAATACGTTAGTGAAACAGCTGCTAGACAGGAACTGGAGACTTTCTGTTTTCATGTTAATGTGAACATGACTTTGTTCTCTCTCTTCAGGCGTTGGTTCCTCCACAGTCGTGGCGTTTTCGGCTTTCCTCAATGGCCGTTACCCCCCTGCTGACCTCACTGGAGACATCACTGTGTCCTACAGCTCGCCGACAGGTAAACACATGCACACACACACACAAGTTTAATACTGAGGTCCATGTGCGCTAGCTTAGTGCCAGTCGAAACTGTTATTTTAACAAGATGGGCACATTTTGGCAGCTGGGTTTTCCAGAAACATTGGTGGTAATACGTTTAGAATCAATCAAACTTGCTCTGCACCTGTTTGGCTGTAACAGTGTTGAGTGTTCTCTTGTTATTTTTTCTGTAAGAGCAGAGAACGATGCTGACTGACGCTCTTATGTAGAGCTATTTTCATTTTCTTCATACATTTAGCTCAGACAACTGTCAGTAACACCTGACATGGCACAAAAACATCAGAATTTTCATTTGTTTGTAAACTGAAATAACATAATTTACAGAGCTGGCGAATATCTAGAATTCAAAACACGTCTTTAAATGAAACCCAGGACTTTCTGTAACAGCATTAATGTAAGTTACATTTTAAATATAGTTGCAGTTTGAACTGTAACATCACATCCAGTGTTCTGTAACTGTGTCTGTACACCAGCTGCTAACGGGGCGCTCACTTGACGTAAGGACATCTGGGCTGTTTCCAGACAAGCCCAGTTCATCCCCCTGTTCCCTCCAGGCATCTGTTTCCAAGCCCTGCAATATTTCTGGAAGATATTACTTTCCCCTGCAAACCAACAAAACCACTCTTTATTTAAAATGTCACAGACGTCCTTTTTTTAAAATACTGATTTCAGCATTCGTTCAAAAAGCAGCTTGTTTTCATGCTATTGTTTCCCTTGGATTACATTTGCTTTGGCAGGCCTCTGTTGGTGGAACAGTTTCCCCTCCCCAGAAGCACATTTAATGTGAAATGTCTGGAAATATCGGGAAGTGTTTCTTTTTTGTTAGGCTTTATTGTGATGCTAAAAATAGCTGAAAATAAGGAGTATTTCAATGAGCCTTGTAAGCCAAGCAGCTGGGGTAGAGTATGTAAAGGGCTGATCTCGTGTTTTGGAAGGAACCTGTTGGACTGGAAGAAGAATTGGAGGAGGGTTATAAAAAGTTGGAGGAAGAAGAGGCACGCAAGGATGGAAAAAAGTGAACAGAGTTGAGGTAGGCTAGGAGTTAGGGGACGGCGGTAAGGAGGTGAACTCTGCCTGGGTGGAGGAGGAAAGGGAGAAAAGGTGGAGAGAAAGGAGGTACAGTATTTTATACCGCAGATTGAGAGAAATCCATTGATAAGTGAGGTCCAGCACTGATTTTGGGTGATAAGATCTCACTTGCAGTTTGCATACTTCCAACGTTCTTCCACAGCAAACTGGGAAAACCATTTCCTTATGGATCTGGCCTTGTGCATATGAACACTGTCATCCTGAAACAGGAAAAGGCCTTGACTGCAGCAAAGCAGCCAAGCCCAAACCTTTAAAAACAGCCCACAAATGATCATACTTTTGGCAGTTTATAGTGAACTGTGTGTATCTCTGGACTAATCTGAGATGTAGGTGGACATAAACAAGCTACCAGTAAATCTGCTGTACAGTGCATGTCAGGGATGTTACTTTTCATTTGCATTTGTGCAGCTTTTTCTAAAATATGTCCAGGATATTCTGTAAGGTCTGGTGAAATAAAAATATTAGAATATAAATCATCAAAATGCTGTTAAAACCACAGCTGCAACAATAAGTCCATTAACAGAAAAATACTATTTTCACAAGCAATTAATCATTAATCAATTTTTCATGCAGAAATGACAGAAATGCTGTTTTCAGCCTCTCAGATATGGAGATTTCCTGATTTTCTCTGTTTTACATCATTAACTGAATATCTTTATGTTTTAGACTGACAAAAGAAGACATTCATTTGGGTTATTCTATACATTAACAGTGTTGGGTATAGGACTGAAAATCTATAAGTGCTATTACTATTGAGAAACCTACTCAAGCAAAAGTAAAAAAAACGTACATGGTTAATAAAATACTCATTACATTTTAGTATTTTTTAAAGTGTGATTACTACTGTGGTTATAAGGTCACAAATTAGTATTACATTTGGTTACCTGCTTTCTAAAGTACACTAATTTAAAAGCCCAACAGACCACAAGCTACAAGTTAATTTCATTATCACAACATCAAATATCAACGTTACACACGAAAAATGAACATAGCCAGCGTTAGCTAACTACATTTTCACCTATAGTTGGTGAAACTTACTTCAATGTGCTTGCAGAGGTTAGAAGAGGACTTTTTAAAAGTGAAGATCTCAGCAGGTCTTCATTGATTCTGGTTTAAAAATGGCCACATGTGGTCAGGGATTATTACCGGAAGCTGCCTCTTATTTTTCATTCATCATTGCATCACGGTGGAAAGACAGGTGATGCTTATTTTTCTTCAGGGCAATTTGCAACTAGCAGTCAAGGTGCTCCTCGCACATTAAATCCCTGCATGTTACAAAGGTATAAATGGCAAATAAAGAACATGAGTAGCAAAAACTTTTTACTCGTGTGTGTGTTCGTAATCTGTTACTACCCACCCGAGTACATAAAGCACTCACACATTTCTGTTTTCCCGCTAATACACTCAGCAGTGATCCAACCATCATGTGGATCTGCTCTAAACTCTGGTGGTGAACTGCAAAGTGGTCATCTTAAGAGCGTGTGTGTGTGTGTGTGTGTGTGTGTGTGTGTGACTGTGTGGTTGTGTGTTCCTGCAGTGATAATCTCCATTAATGCCTCGTCTCCTCTCATCCTCTAAATGCTCTCCCGGTATGGGAGGAATGCATCACTTTGTCTCTATCTCTTTCTTTCTTTCTCCGCTCCCACCCAGGGGTGATGATTACGCCTTTACACCACCCGCCCCTACATAACACCATCCCACCCAGTGGCTACTGTGCCCGTCTTTAAGCCCTACAAAGGCTCTGACATTTAAGAAGACTGTTGACTCCTTAAGCCCTTCAAAGGAGGCGCGACGGTGGCTGTAGTCGTTACAATCTAGAAAGAATTTCATTAGTGCCTCTATGTGATTTTCCTAGCACCCTGACAATGGGCTTTACCCAAACACACTTAAGGGGGATCAAGTGGTCAAGTCGGCATTTACAGTACATTGTTAGCTCATATACAATGGGCATTTTCATCAGAGCAGTCAAAGATAAGTTGCGACTGTGCAGATAATTTCCATAAAGCACGGCCAGCCGTGATTCATTGGTTGCTAAGCCAGTGCGTGTGGAAACCTAGGGAGCTTGTTGGCAGTCATAATTGTTTTCTGCTGTTTTATTGAGCTTGCCAGAGTGACCAGCATCTCCATATGTTGATGTCTCCAGGAGGCTGCAGTATTTTTGTTAGGTCCTTCCTTGTTTAACTACATTGTCAGAAATCCATTTGCAAGGAACGAACTGTATGTAGGCCAGCTGATGTTGTTGATGTTGCCTCTGCCAAGCAGATCATGTTCTCAGCCCTGATGTTTTGTAATGTAGAACAAAAACTTAGTAACAGATTTGGTGGAAAGTTAGGCCACTGTCCAAGGAACAAGTGATTCGCTTTTGGTGCTGAATTTTTAAAAAGGATTTCATTTGAGCTTTTTTTCCTAATAAACTGCAGCACTTATTTGTACTGTATGAACAAAATATGGCACATGACTGGATTGCCTGGCATTTTTACACCCTGCGTGTCAGGTAGTTTTCACTTCAGTTGTTATGTTGTTATACATACATACTTAATAAAAACAGAAAAGCTTCCATTTATGTACTTATTCTTACATTTGTACACTAGGTTGAACTAAAGGATTGTTTGTAGCAATTAGTCATGATATTTTAAAAGACATTCTATAGTAGGGCTGGACTCAAACCTAGACCATCTGTTCTGGTTTTTACAAAAACACCACCCTCACCTGTACTTGGAGAAAGGACATAAATGCAGAGGTTTGAAAAATTAAACAGTTAGTTGACGACTGACGGAGGAAAATCCAACTGTAATGTGTTTGAAATTACACTGATTTGACGGAAAAGGGGGTCTAGGAAATTCTGAGATATTTTATTGTTAAGAATCTAAACCATTAGTTATAGCACTCCGATGTTTCTGTAGTTAATTATACAAAGGAGCACCTTCTCAACCTTCTCAGTTATTATTGAAGGCGTGCAGTCATGACATTCAGCAGATTTTTTTTTTTTCACCAGCTAATGGATCCAGAATTTCACTCATTTCAGTCTGTCTAATTTCTCCGCCGTTACAGGAGAGTCTAGAGCAGGAAAGACTGATTGAACACTGGCTGGCAGCGGGCCATGAGCGGCTACCGTGTGAGTGTGTGTGCTGCGAGTGCCTTCTTGCTCCATTTGACATGTCCTTTATGTTTAACTGGAGCTCTCACTCAGCATCGACGCTTTTAGTTCTTTCTCGCTTTTCTTTTTTTTATTTTCCCTCCCGTCCTCTTTGTGTTGTTCTAGCCTTTTTTTCCCTCATTTTCTCCCCTCCACTTCTGCTTTTGCTTTCTTTTCTTTGGCGGTGGAGAGTGGTGAGAAGAGGTTGAGACAAAGTAATGACAGAAGTTAATGCGTATTTTATTTTCATACTGATAAATATGAACACATTTGTTGGTATGTTCATTTTTAATCAGAGGCAGATCAGCCATAAAAGTCCCAGTGTGTCACTCTGGTTGAAAAATTTCTCGAATGTTATGACAGGTTTTATTTATTTTTCTGAAAAAAATTTGGAGCATTTCTTACAAAAAATCTAAAAAAACACGTAGAATAGGAAATACAATTAATCAACAATTTGGCCTCAAAAGTACATGAATTTAGTATGCAGATTTAATAGAATACTTGTTTTCTTTGGTTCTCAGTATTGTTAATCAAATACATGTTGTATATTTCACATGAAATAACAATTAAAAATATTTAAATAAAAGACAGAATTATGATGAGCGATGGAGGTAGAGTTATTGCAGGAAAGAGAGATGGCAGAAAAGAAGTGTGACTTTCATCAGCTTTAATAACATGTGAACTTTCTGACTCAGCACCTCAGTGCCTTTTCATTGGCCCGCAACCTGCCATCTGCTTCTCATTCACCTTCGCAGGAAATCCTCTTCGACCAATCAAATCAGAGTTTAATCTGCCAGACTTCTATTGCTGCAGCCTAAAGGTTAGAGAAGCAGGAGGCTGACTGTTTAAATCCCAGAGCAGCTGGGAAAACCTGGCAGCGAAGAGCAGGGATAAGAGATGCTCTCCCTTCCTGAAAAAACCCCCCCCAAAAAAACAAGTCCCTTTCGCAACGTCTTCTCGAGTGTTATTTTCATATTTCAGTTTTACTTCTCAGCCTTTGTTTGTGTTGCTTAGTTTGGCAGATTGCTAACAGCCCTTCAAATAGGAGACAAAAGCTGGTAAAAAGTCAAGTAAAACTTCATACACACAAAAACCCTCCATAATATAAAAAGAGTTTTAATTTTAACAGATTTTTAAATTTTTTAATGTAGGTATCTTCTCTTCCTTTAAATTACTTGAACTCTTGATACTCATCAATTTATAATAAATGGATATTTTTTTCCCTCCAGATTCTGTCAGACCAATTTTCATGCTAACCCCTTGACGAGTAGCTATTTAATTTTGGATTTGGACATCTTACCATATTCTAGATCGTTTTGGCTCGGTCGGGAGGCTGCGCTCTCCTCCAGCGGTACTTTCCAAGTGTGTGGGAAGGCGAACAAAGTACTCGCAGGGTGTTTTTTAAGTTTGTGTGTATCCATCTGCAGGGAGATGGAGGTTTTCCCAGGGAATCCCCTCCTCTTTGAACAACAGAGCCCAGTTATCCCAGTGCTGCTTTGTTACTGGTCTTCCCTGAATACAGCTAGATAGCAGGAGTGCTACCTCTCTCTGTTTCTGTTTCTGTGGTCTTTCTGAATTTTCTTTTTTAACCTTTTAACCTTTTGCTCTTCCTCTCTGCAGAGCTTAATCCCAAAGGTAAGCGTTCAGTTTGTAGTGCTGGATAGAATAGAGCCAGTAGATACACACACACACACACACACACACACACACACACACACACACACACACACACACACACACACACACACACACATTTATTAAAAAAATACAAGCATGTACACATATACATATATTTGCTGTATTTTGGGACATAGATTTCAGTATTCTCATACACACACATAATCAAAACTGCACTTTATGCATTCCAACGCGCGCACACACACACACACACACACACACACACACACACACACACACACACACACACACACACACATTACTGTATATACAGGAAGAGACCGCTGCCTACTGTTTATGTTCCTGTAACGTGATACTTGGCAAGAGTCTGTACACACAGACACACACACTTGTACACACATACACACTTCCTCACTGTATGGAATAAGTAAATATCCATTTTTATCCTTTTATACTCTGTGCAGTTTACACAGAAATATCATCTGTTTCACATACACACATACAGGCGTACGGAAACGCATTGACTCACATGTCTCAGCGCTGAAAGAGACACACACACACACACACACACACACACACACACACACACACACACACACGTATTCCAGCAGTAGTGTTCCTAGTCGTCAGCCAGTGTTTGTTTTAGTCCGTCTGAGTTTGTGTGCTTTGATACAGAATAGGATGTCCTGTAATCTATAGTGGGCTTAGAGGCCCTGCAGTAGTGTACACACACACACACACACACACACACACACACACACACACACGGAACTTGAAAAGTTGATTCCCAACTACGGTTCAGCTCGAAACGGGTGGAAACTCAGGCTGGTTTGCTAGATAGCACCGAGGTTCCAAGAATCTTGAATGGAAGCGGTTCAAGAACTAATTTGGTAGAAAGGGGGCCTGTGAAGCTCAGTGTGGTGGCTCGGGCCACTGTGAGCTGAGGGAGGTCAAATGAACGGCTAGCCACCTGTCACTCAGTGTCCATGCCCTTTATTAATATATATAGTATAATCAATATGGTTTAAGCAGCTGAGTTATATAAAAATTCACCCCCCTAATACAGATTTTAACATAGGGGTTTGTGGGGGATTGACTTGCTTTTGGAACCACCCTGAAGTGGTCGTTAGAGGAATTGCAGTTTTTTGGCATTCACGCGCTTGATACTAGCCTATGAGGGAAAAGAAAAGGCAGAAAAATGTAGAGTGACCGTACAGCCAGCTGATAACAATACGTTATTATATGTTAGTGTGGATCTTAATAATCATACCCACCATAGACACACAATAAAATAAATTAATCTGTATTTACAAAGCTGCAACAAAGACTTGTGAGCCTTGCAACAACTGAATGCACCCAGTGTTTTTTGAATATTAAGCCCTAAGACTTTATTCAAGTAACTTACAGATAGCTGCACTTTTAAAGTGTTTGACTCTTGTTAGCTTTTTGTTGGCTCATACCATTGCATTTGGTACAAGCAATCAATACACCATAGCACTGAACAATTCTTGTTTTGATTTATATGTTTAAATCTTATTAACTTAAAGTATTGTGTCAGAACTACGGCATTGTTGAAGTTTGGTATAGGAAAAGATCGCAGTCATTATTACGTAACAGAAATGTCACATTACTAAAATACTGTAAGACTGAGGCGTGAACTGTGGTCGTCTTGCGTCAAAGGATAACATTTATCCATTATCAGTCATCCAGAAATCCACACCTGGACTCTGTGGCTCTCAGTGGGGCCCTTTAATGCAAATCACTAATACAGAATAGCTGCACATGAACATGATTTGTCGAAGACTGGGCTGTGCTGTGTGTATCACAGAGGAAATGATAAAAAGACATGCACGCACAAAGACTGAGCTTGTGTGTATTACATGCAGTATCCAGACACACACACACACACACACACCACACACACACACACACACACACACACACACACACACACGTCTTTGATACACACATATTGGATCTTTCATGTATGTACACACACTCACACATGGCTGACATCACTGCAGCTGTGGTAAGAACCTGATCCTGTACAGTGGTCCTCTACTCAAATAAACTCTGTGGTCTCTCTCTCTCTTTTCCCCTCACACACACACACACACACACACACACACACACACACACACACACACACACACACACACACACAGATAATTGGAATCAGAGTCCTCTGAGACAGCAGTACAGTGGAGGTTCGGCAGCTTTAACAAGTAGCAGCCGTGGTCCTCAATTGTGATTTTAAGTGTGTTTAACAGTTGACAAAGCTTCATTTCCCACATCACCAGTAGTTCAAGCAACTATTAGGAGTTACTGCAGAGACCTAAAGTAACATGTCACATGTCACAGTATGTGACGTATCTGTGGATAAACTCCTTAAAAACTTAGAAACTTACACATCCCAGACTGCAGATTACAGAAGACTAAAGCTCAGGACAAGCAGTGAATAGAATGAAGAATCTGTAATACAAATATAGTAACCTCAGTTTACTGTAACTGAGAAGTGGTTTTAGTCAGTTACTCACTCTCTGGCTTCAGTCTCACTGAAACATCTCCTCAAACACAGACAGTCTGCTGTTTGTCTTTCCACTGTGTATTGTCATTCTTCATGTCATCAGACTGAAACTGTGACATTTGACGCAGGCGAGCGGTGCAACGTTTATTTATTTCCATGACAACGCAGAAAAAATAGTGATCCAGAATTTAAACTCGGCTCCTGTTTAGGTAACGTGACTCAGGGTAAGACTTCAGCAGATATAGAATACGTTTGAGTGGGTTGGAAATTGTAACAGTGTGGAGCCTGTTGCTGTTCACACTGATCAGACAAACATAAAATGAGTCACCGACGAGAGAAATACAACGACAACAGGGTCAGTGTTTGCTGTCTGATTAGCCTTGGAATTCATGAACTAATGCATGTATCACTCTAACTGGCCTTCCTGGATCGTATGTCATTTTCTTGGTACCTCTGGCAACATTTCCACACGCTCATCCGAATGTTAATTTAATCACAAACTTGCAGTAAATAAAATCTAATTGTGCATTCTGCAAATGACCACAATAAAAGGAAAATGTACCTCTCTTGGACCTTTTAATTCTCCTTCAACATAGATTTCTTATTTTTTCTTGACATTAGAAGTCAATTTTCTTTCCTTTTGAGACCTTGTCCAACTGGTTTACAATCTATAGTTTCTCAAAGTGTGTTTATTCACCTTCTGAGTCTGTCGGCTCTCTCGAGAAATAGAAATGTGAAGCCATTTGGTCCCAGTTTCAATTTAAGTGGAGTTAAAGTTGCTGTAAGTATTTACTGCCCTCTGCCTTTCCTTGATAAAACATTCAGGGATCCCCGAGGGTCAGTTTTGGCGACTATTAGTAATATAATACAGCAAAGAAAAAATAAAATGAGAATAAAGTTAAAATCAAAGGGGGGGGATTTTAGGCAGATGTGGTTTGTGGGTTCATATCAGGTTTTAGGTCAATACAGCAGGGACTTTACGTTTGCTAATACAGTAATACAGCTGTGTGGAGGTCCTTAACAGTCTCACATGCTTAAAGTTTTGTGTAATTGTAGTCTCTCACACACACACACACACACACACACACACACTGGTTGTGCAGGTAAATCTCTATATTGAGGGTGTAACCTGGCGACGACAGCCTGGGAATGTACAGAGGTGGAGTGGAACAAGACGAGATTTACAACCACGCACACACACACACACACACACACACACACACACACACACACACACACACACAGTGGTGACTAGTAAATGGCGATGTTGAATTTTAAATTGAAAAAATGTTTCCCCTGGTCTTTTCCAACCTTTCATGACCTCCACACCCTTTCTCTTCCTTAATTTCACCTTTCTATTCCTTCTTCTCTCTTCCAGCTCTCCTCTGTCTCTGTCATCTTATCATCTGTTTATATCTCATTTATCTCGTCTCTGTTTTCTCTCTGTTGTCTTTCCCCTCCCAGTGTCCTAGTGTCTCTGACATTTTATTTTGCTGCTTATATTTCCCCCCCACCATTTGTCTTGTTCTTTTTTCCCACCCATCATTAACACCAGAGGAAAAGAGTTTCTGGTTTTAATGTTAAATTCCTCAGAGCATCCTGATTCAACAACCTGAGTATGAACATTTTAGGGTCTTCATTACCCATAATCCTTGCAAAGTTACACGAGTGAATTAAATGCTGTGTTAGTACTTACTCTCTTAAGGGCTGAGATGGTGAAGAGGTTCAGTTTCAGTGTCACTCACGCTGCGGGTTTAGAGATTTCTATTTGCTTGTTTGTATTTCCCATCAGTGCATGGGTAGATATGAATCTACAACATTCTGTATTATCAATGAAGGCAGTGTCTTCTTAATCCTGAAATAGATCTATTTGTTTTATTGGGTTAGATCTATGGTGGGAGAAGGAAATTAAATCAATCAGTCAATAAAAATAATGCTGTTCCTTCCTGTGTACTTCTCGGTATGACTGAAGTACCCAGTCAGCTCTGTGCTGACACACCAATTATCAGTTATGCAGGAGGGGCTTTTAAAGGACCGTATCTGTTTCTGCCTATTTATCCATTCACTACATACCACGGACAGTATGCTTTACCTTAGTGTTGATCATTTTCCAAAGCTTACCAAAGTCTTTAAGGTTTTTTTAAAATGTTTTTTCCTTCCTTTCAGGCAGCCAGTGGTTTCATTCATTTCAGTATGTTATGAAATTCAACTTGGAGAGACTTGAAACCTGTTTGAGTCAGGCAATCCATCACAGTGTACATCATGTCTGCCCTGATTATTGTCAAAGTTTTTTTTAAAACGCAGTGGAGCAGCTTGAAATATGGCCACCAGAAATGTAAAGTATGTGTGTTACTGTAGTAAACAGGCGAAGAAACACTTAGAAATGATCCACTTGTTACTTAAAAACAACACACGGTTATTGTATGTATTTTAGTGTTACTTTTTTTTATTTTATTTTTTTTAGTTTACACTTCAGATTTTTACATTAAATAAACTTACTACATATTCGACAACATGTTTATGTAACCCTCTCTGTTGTGTTTGTTGAGTGTGATTTGTTGAGACGGGTCAGTTAGAAATGAAGCGAGAGAGGAGAAAAGAAAGTGGACCACAGTCTTTCTTCCCCGCTTGCCTTTCCTCTGTTCTCTGCTGTTTTCATTGGCTTCCCGTCTCCCCTGTTTCACTCTCTGCCTCAGTTCATGTATTCCAAACAAATTGAATTATTCACATAATCACATAATAATTGCATGTATGGAATGAAAAGGTGCACAGTAGTTGCAGGTAATTATTACTATCTGTAATAACCTGGAACATTCCATAATTAAACCGTCCCTCCCTCCCACCACGGCTGTCATTCCTCATATTATTTCTCTTTCGGTCCCTCTCTCACGCTGGTTTATTTCCACTCGACTCAGGTTTTCTCTCTCTCCTGACGTTAGCTCTCCTCCTCTCCGCTGCTTTACCTCGCTCCATCTCTTCCTAACAACTGTTTTCCTCCATCACTCCTTTCCCTCACTCTGTTATTCTAGCTAAGTGTAGGTTTTTGCCAAGCTCAGCACTGCTTAAGCTCAGGACAAAGTTATAGTTGGCCTTAACTCTCCTCCTCTCCCTTTTTTCTTTTTTTCTTCTCAAAATTTCCCCCCACTTTTCACAAAACTTCCTTTTCGGCTCTTCAACAAACACCTCTCCAGACCTGGTGTTGATGTTGAGTCTCTCGGTCTCGTAGCGCTCTGATACTCGTGTAATCTGAATATCTGCAGCAAATGTAAACCGGACTGCTGATTGGAGAAAGAGCCTAAAAAGCAATGTGCCGACCTCGTTTGATTCGCTGTGGGAGAGTTTGGCGGAGAAGGGAGCCACTCAAAGGGGTAGTGGGCTGTGGAGGTTGGAGAGTATTGTAAAATAATGCAGAGTTAATCAATTCTTATTACTGTTAGTAGTAGTATTTGCACCATTGGAAGTATCTGTAGAAAAAGCTTTATGTATGCGTGTTTGTATAAATCATTAACTTAAGATATTTTTAGTTTTTAACTTGCAAGCACACATTTAACCTTTGCAAAGGGACACCCTGCACAGGCGTCTGCAGCTCAGTGACTTTGGTCCAGAATGGAAAATACAAAGCACATAACTGTGGAGACCAAATGCAACATAAAAAGGAAACATTATTATGAAATGATTTTTCAATTTTGATATATTTTCTTTTTCTCAGGAGTTCCCAGGGTTCTTCAGTCCAAGTTCAGTCTTCCTCTGGCATTGGTCTGTGTTCAGTCTTCTCCAGCCAAAACCACCAAGTTTAAGATCACTGTGGACACCAACCAGCCACCAGTCGACCTCAACTCCATCTTCCCAGGTAAAACACACACACACAGTACACAGTACACAGTACACAGTACACAGTACACGGTACACAGTACATAAACAGCCAAACACAACACACAACTTACTGTTACAAACAAAGACAGCTGTGTGATGTTAGCAGTGTTGGTGTGAACTGAAACATGAATGTACACCTCTGATGTGTTCTATTGCTGCCGATGCAGCCAGCATGTTGATGAAGGTGGACCTGCAGGTCTCATGTGATTAGAGGGATTAACTGGATTACCCCAAAATCTCTGACTGCAGTTTATTGCAATTTCTGTGTACATTGCAGAGAAAAAAAAACAGTGAGAAAAGAACATATATTTCTTCTCCCCTTTTTTTAGATAGTGGATCAGTGTCATACAATGTTTTTTCATCAAACCTTTAAAATTAACATGCGGAAAATTAAACACAAATCTCTCTCGGCCCGAGCATGTCACCTGACCTGTAGTTTTGACTGATTTTCACCCAGGAGCTGCAGGTTCAATTCCTGGTGTGGGAAAAGAAATGGACCAAAAAGTGTATTCTAAACATTATAAATGAATCACATTAATCAGTGCTGGGGTTTAGCAGGTACGGTGGGTTATCTACTAATCGCAGGGCTGGCAGTTCGATCCCCAGCTCCTCTTATCCAAGTGTCAAAGTGTCCTTGAGCCAGAGACCAATTGGTTAGGCGTGTGTGTGAATGGATGAATGAAATGCAAGCGCTACATACAGTCCATTTACAAAGCCAGTCTGACGTACCATCAGTGATGTATTATGATACATGTCTGCTCAGTTCATCTGGGACTGATGGGACATGGTACAACTAATGTCACTTAAGAGCTGAGGACCAATGAAGTGCCAACCTGGGGCCGTTCCTCAACACCAAATGACTTGAGCACGAACAGAAAGCTAAGAGGAGTAATGACAGTGTAGCTGAGTATGCATTATTACGAGTAATCAACTGCTATGTATCTGTGTGTGTGTGTGTGTGTGTGTGTGTGTGTGTGTGTGTGTGTTTATGCATGTTTATTTATTTGTGATTCTGTGTATGTGTGTGTTTCAGCCTGTCTCTGTTCTGTTTCTCAGTTATCTGACAATCAGCTACAGTCAGCAGCTCTGACGTCTAAACACACACTCAGTTCTCATCCTGAGTGTGTGCCTTTTGTGTAAAGAGGGATCTGTGTAAACTCATGCCCGCGTACATTGTGTGCCTTTTGTGAAGAGTGCGACTGTATCTCATTCACCTTTGTTGGCGTCTTGCATCATGATATGCTGTCCTATCTGTCTCATCACACCGCTGTCTGTCTTTCTGTCTCTGCCTCTCTCTGCAGAGTTTTCAGCAAAATCGGAAGATAAGGATGGGAATAGTTTGGCTTTCCAGTTCCTGTCAGGAGCCAAGGTTACTGTGCTGGCCTCCAAGACCTCCCGTGAGTCTGACAACAGCACTACATGATGAAAACAGGATTTTCATAAGACGCTGGTTTACCTCCATGAAAACTGGTTTACATATAAATGTGGGAATTATCTGTCTCTAATACAGTACCAGTTCAGGGCTTTAAATCTTTTACCAACTGCCTTTCCCAAATGATCTATCTATCTATCTATCTATCTATCTATCTATCTATCTATCTATCTATCTATCTATCTATCTATCTATCTATCTATCTATCTATCTATCTATCTATCTATCTATCTATCTATCTATCTATCTATCTATCTATCTATCTCGGCTGATGTCTTTCTGTGCTTCTGAATAACTTTCTAAACATTTTGTTGTGCCTTTTGACAAATTTCTCACCAACTTTTGGTTCCTCTCTGTGATTCCTAAAGTACCTTTTTGATAACTTTTGATACATCTTGAATGTCCAAAGTCTTCATAAGTAGAAAGGCACTCAGAGAGCACAGACCTCTGCCAGTCTTATAGTCTACTCTTCCACTATATGCAAATCTGTAACCATTCATTCATTTTGATTGCGACAAGTTTGCGCAGGTCGTAAAATCTGGAAGCCACGATTAATCTGGAAAAATCCAATTTCTTACATACCTGCTGCTCTTGTTTCTACAGTGATGTTTGAGGTGGCTGGCATAAGTTTCCTTGGCCCATACTACACCCTTCTGAGACATCCCTTCCAACAAGTTTCATAAAGATCGGGCTTATAGTTTTCCCGTAACAGGCCCCTGTGTAAGTGCGTCTGTCTGTCTTTCAGAGCGTTACCGTATTCAGAGCGACAGTTTTGAGGACATGTGGTTGGTGGTGAAAGAGTTGGTGCAGAGATTCGACCGGAATTTCTCCAAACTGGGAGTGAAAGACTTCAAGAAAAGCTTCAGTGGACCGCTCCCGCTGCAGGAGTACTTCCTGTCTGTAGACCACCACTTCCAGGTACACACACACACACACACACACACACACACACACACACACACACACACACAGACACAGACACACAGATGATAAATTAGTAGTTAACATTAAATACAGTCAGCCCTGCCTACATGAGGAGATCGATATCTGATGCCTCAATGACCTTAAAAAAAAATACAGTTCAGAGTGAATAAAAATGTTGGTGTGTGTGTTTGTGTGTGTGTGTGTTAGCTCCGTGTCAGTGCTCAGCAGTACCAGGATCTGCTGTCAGAGCGGGCCGTCCAGTTCAGAGCCATCCAGCGCCGCCTGCTGACTCGATTCAAAGACAAAACCCCGGCCCCCCTGCAGAACCTGGACACGCTGCTGGATGCCACTTACAGCCAGGTCAGACAAACACACTGACACATACACACTCTCACTGCACACAGACACATACAAGCTCACTGCTCACTCTGCCGAGGGACGGAGTGCACACATGGGTAATGAAGAAGAGACCCAGGGTGGGAGGGGGGGGTTTGAAGGAACAGCTTGTCCGTTGTCACCCCAAGTGGTTTCTGGAAGTAGAACGTGTTTGTGGAAAGGAGCCAGTTGAGGTGATTCAGCATCTGATTAGGACGGCTCTGAGAGGGGAGCCAAGGGCAGAACATCCAGGAGGTGAGACATCCCATCTGGCCTGAACCCCCAGGGGGGACGCTGGAGGACATTGCTGAAGAGATGAAACTCCAGGGTCTGGCAACCTTACTAAGTCTGCTTAAAACCAGATAGAAATGTCATTTATTTAGTTGTCTAACTGTTGGAAGTAAAGTTTTAACCCTAGAGAGTAAGTCTTATTCACACACACATACACACACACACACACACACACACACACACACACACACACACACAAACATACACACAGCGATGACGTGTTATTGATTTACAGTGTGAGAGTTGTGTTCTGCTGATTTATGGACTTCCTCTCTTTAGGTGATTAACTGTGAGCTTAAACCCAGTGTGAACCAAAAAAACACACACACACACACACACACACACACACACACACACAATCACATTAGTTTAAACAGACACAACCTATTAGAGATACACTTGTATCCGCACGTCCATATGAAGGCACTCTCTCTCCCTCTTGTGCTCCGTGTCGTTGTGTGTGTGTGTGTGTGTGTGTGTGTGTGTGTGTGTGTGTGTGTGTGTGTGTGTGTGTGTGTGTGTGTCTGTATTTGAGGTCAGCATAAAGCTGATTTTAAAACAAAGCAGCCGTTAAACTTTTGTCTCACCCTTTGTTTAAGTTTGACGTATAGTAGGGTGGGACTGCGTTTAGTGTCTCGCTGATGTGTGTGTGTGAGTGTGTGTCAGAAACAAAGTGATGGTTCCTTGCCCTTGCTGTTTACTCTAGAGGCCGACTTGGCGGTCATCAGCTCCACCGTCCATTAGCTTCTCGTTAGCGTAGCGAGGCCGCGTGACATCATCTCTTCATTAGCTGTTAAAGCTGTCAGTACGTCACTGTTTGGCTCTGTGTGATCAGAGCCACTCTCTCTGTCCGGCACCGTGCGCTAACAATGCTTTAATTTGATGCACATTAACTTTCAGAGTTCAGAAACATTGTTGGAGTTTAATGAGAGGAAATTAATGAGCCTGTTGAGGTTCTTAATACTCCTCTAACCCAAATAAACAGTGTTCACTTGGTTGTCGCCAGGATAAGCCATCAGGGAGCCAGTTCTAAACTTGTCTGCCTTAAATGTTAATTTCCTCACTCTGTTTAATGTCTGCCGCCTTAACAGTTTAATCAGCGGCACTTATTGCAAACATACCTCCTCAGCTGTGTTTCTTTAGGCACCCAAGATAGAGATATAGAAAAAAAGAACAGTAATCAACAGGTAATTTGAATACATAGTTCTAACACTGTGTGGGTTATAACATGTATTCAGACCCTGCAGATAAGTCGCCATATTGAAGAGCAAAGAGAAACCACCGAGCCTATAAACAAATTCTAATCTATAGAGCTTTTTGGTGAATCTATTATTAAATGGGGCCAATTTCCACCCACTGACCACCTGTCTCACCTGACCTCTAAAGAGACACAGAGACACAATGGTAAGCTACGTGCATATGACTCCTGTACTGTCCCTGCTCAGCTGTTTGCATGCCTTAAAATAGCACGTATCTCCATGTGACCACAGCTCGACTTTGGTACCAGTTGGGTCTAATCTCAGGAACAATCCGCCGACACTATAAAGCAACAGAAAACACTGAAAGACTAAAACATAAATGAAACAAGCGGCTACCAATGTGTCCAAACCTTTAGTCCATTTTGGTGAATTCAGCTTAATCCTACACGTTCAAAACACAAATTTAGTTAAACCTGCCAGCCAGCCAATTAATCATTGGTTTTAGTGCTCACTATAAACTGATCACCACCTGTATCCAAAAGTTTTAATAGTTTTATAGTCATCACTTGGTCCGACCTAATATGAGCTTGCAAAAGGGAAGATGCCTAAAAAGCGACAGTAGAGATACAGTAGGGACGCCTGAGAGCGGCAGATGAATGAGAACCTCGGTTCTGTCTGCGTCTTTTGTACATCACTATAAAACTTTGTCTAGCCTCTCCCAACTTGCGTTTCTTCTCCCCGACGTGCAGTTTGAATTACCTGTCAAAATGCCACTGCCTCGCTCTGTCTGTTATCTAGCTCTGATATCATGACTCTGCCCCCTCAAGCTAATGCTTTCTGCTGTCACTCCTGTCCATCACCCTTTCTTTCTCTCTGCCTCCCTCTCTCTCCGTCTTCCCCTCTTCCCGCCATCCAGTGGCTCGCATGCGGGAAGTTTCTGACACACTATACACTCTGTAATGTATACACACCCGCCATAATGGAGGCTATCGACGGCTGGTCGGAAGAGTGATGAATGCGTCAAATTAATAATTCATGTCAGTATTAGGAGTCATGCTGCTGAGGCCAGGGCCAGCTCAGCAGTTTGCCTTCAGTAACAGGACGGATTTCACGATGGATACATCACATCTTCATTCTTAATAGGAAGTTGACAGGGGAGTTGGATGAGCCTAAAATCAAATATGCTTTTAATTTGATTATTTACTTGGTTTTTATTCTAGTTTAATTTATCTGTGTTGATTTTCTTTCCTTTCTTTTCTCAGTTAATTCACTCCTTTGATCAGGATTTCTACCTCTCCATATTTATTTATCTTTTCTTTTCCTTTCTTTCTTTTTACTTATCATCATTCATTTTCTTTTTAAAGGTATATGTAACATTTTCACATTAAAATGTCTGACATTATCTCAAATGTTTCCAACAGTGTTAAAATCCAAAGAAATCCGTTATTGTATTCTGGTAACTGCACATTTTCCTACTTGTCTCTAGTTAGCATGTTTAACACCTTGCTCAGAAGCACTTGATTTAGAAAGGCAGGACATTGTTCCTTCACTATTCCAACTGCAATTGTTTTTTCCATTTAATATAAGGCCTTGACATTGATAAAGGTTCCTGGTCAAGAACCTTCACCAGGTGAAACCTTAGAGGACTATTTATAAAGCAGAAATTTTTTCGGGTGTTTACCTCATGAAGCCGCGGCTCCATGCCAGCAATCACACTGTTGTTAGAATGGCAAAGGAATGTGTGGCCAATCAGGAATGCTGGTGAACCAGGCACCTCTTTCATTTCAGCTCAGAGGAATGTCTGCTGGGTAAATTTTCTGCATCAATCTTGGGTGATGGGGGGGGGGATTTCCCCCTCGTTAGCGGTGTGTGTGTGTCTCCACATGCAGCGGCCGGCCATCGCCGACGAGCCGTCAGAGATAAGAGGAACGAGCTCCCTGTGAGAATACTCTGTGGTCGGTTGTGCATTTATGCAGCGGAGGATAATATTTCCATTGTTCATGCTGCCTTTATGGGCCTATATTTTATTCATGAATTCCTGAGAGCAAGCGAGCCACGTCTGACTTCATGTGTGTATACGTGTAAGCGCAGGAAACGTTTTCATCTGCCGACCACAGCGGCTGGATTCCAAAATACACCCGATGTTTGAACTGTTTGACCAGGCGAATATGATTGATGAGTTTCAGAATAGAGTAAGACCCATGAATGATTGTTTGTTACGTGTCACAGAGGCTGGTAGAGAAGACAAACCACCTATGGACAAAATTCACCGAGTTTGTTTGGGCATTGGTGGTAATTTCCAGCTCTTTCTTGTCTTCTGTTTAGTCGGAGGTGTGTTTCTCCTCCACCTCCCTCCCCCGTCACTCCTTAAAAAGCCATCAGTCATCGCAGCCCCTGTGTTTTACACTCTCCCCTCTAACTGGTGTTTGATTAATCTGTGGCAACCAGAGGTTAGCCTGGCGCTAGTGCTCCTCGGCTAACCGACTCGCTAACCTCTCAGATTTAAGGGAAAACTCAGGACTGTCACTCAAAGAAATAAAAACTAGAAGGAGTTTGTGGAAACGGATGAAGAGAGGCCAGAGGGGGCAGAACAAATCGAGGGAGGCTTTTCAGTTTCCATAAATATTTTCCTCGCTGCCGTTTCCTCTGGAGGTGAAACGTCCGTCGTTTGTTAGTATTAGCATTAGCGCTGGGCTAGCAAACGCTGACGTTGGGGAGGTGGCGGGGGGGGAGAGCTCGGGAGCCGGGCCGGGCCGAGCCAAGCTGAGCCTCCCTGTAATTATGAGTTCAAACGCTGGAAGAGGGCGGCTCGCTGACTGACGGGGTGACTGACGGGCCTTCCAGGGGCCTCGCAGGGCCCCTAATGGAGGCTTCTGGTGGACAGCAGCTTGATTTATCTGGCCCCAAATGGAGCTCTAAACATGGCTAAACACAGATCTCACTGTGGAGCGCAGGACCACCGCCATTAACAGCCGGGCCTCTCACTCCCTGTGTCTATGTGTGTCTATCTAGGAGTGCATGAGGAAGTGTGCATTTCAAGCGTATATACATATATAAATATATAAATATATAAATGTAAATGTACTCATGTGTCATGTGTGTTCTCATTCCTGAATATGTGTGTATTAACGTGTATAATAATTCACTAGATGTTACTGAGTTGTGATGAAACAGGCATGTTGTGGACCTCAGTGTCTGTATTCATTTACAGTGTGTGTGTGTGTGTGTGTGTGTGTGTGTGTGTGTGTGTGTGTGTGTGTGTGTGTGTGTGTGTGTGTGTGTGTGTGTGTGTGTAAGTGGAAGCATTTTAACAGGTTATGTACGCATGTTTCTGTCCCTGTGTAAGCATGTGCACTGCGCGTTAAAGAAATTGGACCAAATCCAAAACAGCCTTATGGAAAAATACTTGCAGCAAAAGCGGATTTTCAGTTAAGAACTGATTTGAGAACAGTCCAAATAGACCCAGGGATATGAACCAATGAACCATGGTCGAAAAGAGCAATACATGCAGGAATATGTGTCATTTTTGCTGCACTTTAAAGTTCACACTCTGTCTCACCTCAAAAAACACATTTTATCACACAGCCAGTGATCAGAGAGCTGATAGAGCAGGGCTGGTACTGATACACACAGTACTGTGTGGACTTGCTAATACAACAAGACCCGACCTGAACTTAAGTAGATATAATTTGGACCCAACCCATGCAGGAGGGCTGGGAATCAAATATCAGATACTGAACTGTCAGATTCCTAGTCCTGTTTACTTATTCTTTGTTCAGATATTTCCACACCAAAATCAGACTTCTGCTGTCCGAGCTGGCTAACTTCTGTTTTAGCTCTTTGTAAACTTAAATGGCGATCAATAAATTAATCTTGCGAACTTTCTAGAGTTTAAAAATGTTATCGGGCTGAATAGATCAAATTCTGATAGTGAAACGAGTTGTTTTGCAGGAAGCTGTACGTTTTACAGCCGCTACTTTCACAATTTTACCTTTCGGGGAACATGTTTTTTTGGGCCAGTGTGCATCACGTAACGGACGCCATTGCTTCAGTTAAACAGTTCAGCCACTATGTCAAATTGGCTTCAACGCCCGGTGCTCTTCCCGGGGGCTCTTACGGTACCTAAGAAGTTCAATAGAGAAGATATTTTTACATTCCTCAAAGTAAGGTCCTTGCAAAAACTAATTTTGGTTTTGGTACTGACCACTCAGGTATTATATTGGCATCGGTATTTAAACTTTTTAGTGCATGCAGCCCTAAAGTACATGCCTGCAGGCATAGTGTGTATATAGTATCTTTGTGTATATCAATGACCAGCCTGCTTGTGTCTGTGCACGTACTCTTGTCTCATTTGACTGTGTTTTCACATTAAGGAGTGTGTGTTCATGAAGAGAGGAGTGTGTTTGTGTGTGTGTCTGGTGTGAATGGCAGGCTCTTAGGTGCCCTGTGTGTTTGTGTATCAGATTAAAGGACCGACAGAAGCCGAGAAACTTCCTCTCCCTCTCTCCCGTTCTCTCTTACTCTCTCTCTCAATCATTTTTCTGACTTCCCCCAGGAGATGTTTCACCCCAGGAACACACACATTCACACCCGTCAGTGCTCTCTCTCTCAGGCACACACACACACACACACACACACACACACACACACACACTCTGAGACCCCTCTCGAGGCTGAATGGAGTACAGAGGGGGTGACGGTGGTCTGGTTTGTTTTCCCTCAGACAGTCTGTTTATGTGACTGTCTGTCTTATCAATGAATGGCTGTCTTTCATTCAGCTGACTGACACTCAATGTTCTGTGTATGTGACTCTGTGTATGTGTGTGTGGGATGGGGGTAGGCTGTCTCCCAGCTGAGGGATGTAGTCTTTTTATCCCCTGATGAGGAGCCAACTCTACCTGTGTACACACACACACACACACACACACACACACACACACACACACACACACACACACACACACACACACACACACACACACACCTCCCGGGGGCCTTTGCCAGGTGTTTGCTGTAGTCATTGTGGTGAGGGCCGTCTCGAGCAGCACTCCCTGCCTGTTTCTTTAAGAAGACTGAAAAAGTTTCACAAGCTATTTTTTTCACCGTGTAAATCAGGATTTGTCTGCTCATTCATTTAACCACCATGAGGTTAGTCTATGTATTTGTCTTACAGTTTCCTGGTGCATATTTTTCTTTTAATCTCTTCACAATCGTTTTACAACTTTAATTTATCATCAACAAATGAAAATCAGCTGGTGCTGAAAGCCTTATTCCATTGTTTTCAATTCAAATGGATCCTCCATTCGATTCCCGGTAGCGTTAGGTCATTAAAAAGTATGTTTAAAGTTAAAGCGTTTCAGATTTAGCTTTGTAAAACCTTGTCAGTAGGATCAGATAACTCTTCTGTGATAGAGCTTTGGTTCTCAGCCCAAAACCGAATCAGCCCCGCCCTGACCACCAGACGGGTTCGGACCGAGTTTGGCTCTAATTCTCTCCGGCTTGATCAGGTCAAGTTCCATTTTATTTATCTTCCCCAGATTTTAATCAGGTTCGGGCTCATTAAATGCTGCAGCGGTTGCGGGCGGGATAACACACAATCCCCAATCGGTTCCAGTAGGGTACAGGCCCAGATTTTTGGACCCGACACAAGCTGTAGTATGAAAGTCGTGTAAAAACAATCAGAGAAGGGAGGAAGAGAGGAGCTTGGATGAAGCATCTGTGCTGTTCTTTATCAGACAGACATAGATGACCTGCCAGAGGATTTCCTCATAGATGTGGTGGAGCTGGAGGAGACTTTATTGTTAACATATGGATGTGGTCAGGGGTGGGAGGGGTACGATACTGTCAAGGAGGGGATCGGAGGGTGAAATGCAGAGAAAGATGGAAGAGATAGACAGATGAAAAGTGCAACAAAGATATAGAAATACAAAGAATGAGAAATGGCTGTACCAAATGTAAAGGCATATGGAAATGCAGAAAGATGAGGAGATGAAATGAGGGAGTTAAAGAGAAGATAGGGTTACTAAAATATGAGAGAGACGGATGGAAAAACAAATAAATTAAAAATTAGAAAAGAAGACCAGTGCGAAGAGAAAAAGGAAGTGATGGAAACACAATGCATGTCTGTTTTTACAGCAGTTTACGATGCAGCACAGATCATTTTTTTGCAAAAGAGACAGGATCGATGGAAATGAAAAGATTTCACACTCTTTTCGTCACAAGAAAGAGCTACTAGTTTTTGATGGAGAGAATATGATTGTGAAGCAAAATTAAATATTTAAAAGGTTGCAAGACACAAAAGAAATGCAGGTAAAGCAACAGAGGTAGAAGTAACATGAAAAGAAAGATCTGAATCAGACAGATGGAAGGGGAGAGAGAGTCATAAATGATCTCCTCCTCCCTTCCTGTCCTCTGATCCCCACGGCTGAAGGAATCAAAGAACAAATCTGACTTTTATTGTCTGTTTTATTTCCTATTGATCTGCTTTCATCTGTCTGCTGTCTGTCGTGCAAATGACAGAGTGATCCGATCTCTCCATCACGCCACAGAGGGCAGACGAAAGAGAAGGGAAAGGAAACAAGACAGAGGACAGAGAAAGTTTTGCTGAGGGCAAGGAAAGAGAACGTGTGTAGGAAATATGAATTAATTATTTAAAGGAAGACTGAAAGAAAATCAATGACATAAAGGAGCAGTATAAGAAATAAAGACTTAAACAATGAGCTACACACAAAAAAGGAGAAAAAAAAAGCAGGTTAATCAGTGAAAGAAATGAAGCACAGGAGGAACCAATCTGATGACACAGCACAAGGACAAGGAACTAATTAAAAGCAGGATAAAAATAAAGATCCCCTCTGGACATGTATTAAGACATAACCAAATAGTCTGCTAGGAACAATAATGTGTGTCTGATACTGTATGTTTTTTCCACAAGAAAGTATAATTTCCACATTCAAATCCTTAAAAAAAACACATAATCCTTCTAACTCATTACAAAATCCCAGAATCTATGAATGTGCTAATTATGTTCAGTTTAAGTTTTCCTGCAGGACAGGAAGCAGGAAGATGTCTGCTGCTTCACTGTGAAATCCATTTACTGGTGACTGCTCAAAGCACTTTACACTACATGTTACATTCACACACATTCATACACTGATGGCACAGAACTGGGAGCAATTTGGGAGCAGTTTGGTTGCTCAAGGATACATGCAGCAGGAGCAGCCGGGGATCGAACCGCCAACCTTCTGATTATTGGACGACCCGCGTAAATTAATTTTAGTGCCTAGAGTTAAATTAAAAATTCCTTTGGTGTTCTGAAGAGACAGTCATCAGTGTGGTCCTGCTGTGCTCCAGTTATCAGTTTTCTTGCCAAATTATTCAAACTGAAGTTTTGACTTGTGAATATATTAGGGAAAAGTTTCCCACCATGCTTACTGCATCATTTCTCATTGTGTCCTGTTGCTGGGCACCAAGCAGAGATTTAATAAATCATCCATGTTGGAAAGCTGTCACGCTGGGAGGAGATTAGAGAAGCAGAGATTATAGAGTGGAGGGTTTTTTTCCTGCAGCTTTAATTAAACAGACTGATAGTTGAGTGCCAACAGTCCAGGCCTGATTTTTACACCCCTTTGATTGTGGACACTGACCTGGGAAATCCGTGACTCCACCATCACTGTGAACCACCATGGTGAAGATCACTGGTGAGACCTGGATGCCAGCTCATGCTGCCTGGTGTCAAAGGTACATTTTGACGTTGTGTCGTGGTTTCAAAACTCCCTGCCTCGTTTTTCTGGCACAGAAGTTTTGACTGTAACATACAAAACCGCAGCAGGGTGCTGTTTGCATTCTGCTTTGGTCGTGGGAAGCTTTGTTTAGCCATAGAGTAAATGAAATCAACTTCGCAGCACACAAGACAATGTGTGCAGTTTCATGCTGTCGGCCATGTCGACCACAAACTGTAAACTTGTACGCTTTCGATGACGTTGTGAGTCAAAAGACCACAGTGAAGTGGTGATTAAAAACGTCAATTTGTGTGCTCTGGTGTACACTAGAGGTAGTGACTGCAGTGAAACAATAAGAGGAGGTAATGCAGTGATGCATAAAGTCGGCTTTTCAGTGTAAAAAAGAAAAACAAAGATGTAAAATAAAGGTAAATGGGATCTATTGTGTCAGATGTTGATATTGAACGATATTAACCGAGGCCAAAGAGTCTTATAATGACATAAACGTAAGTAAAAAGAATTCAGACTGCTCTGAATGCAACATTTCCAATCTGCTCCAGTCAGGGCAAGGCTGACCATTTACTTATAGCTATTAGCTTATGAGGAAAAAACCAGCAAACTTAAAATGGTCATAAAGTTGCAACGAGCATGTTTGAGATGAAGTAAAACTAAGTTTGCTAAAGTAGATTTAAAGATCTAATGTAGATTATTCAGCCACGTTCAAAAACAACCGAAGCAAAGAAATTTGTTTTAATGTTATCATACTGGTGTTGTGTTTAATCTCTGATCCCTGGTCAGCTCTGACGAATCGCTCTTTGTTTAAACCAGCAGGACTCTGTCTGCAGAGGATACACCCCGAGTAATAAGATTACACACCAGCATACAGTATACACACACACACACACACACACACACACACACACACACACACACACACACACACATACACTTCCCACATGATGAGGAAATTTGCCACATGCATCTGATTTTTGATGAATAAATTCCTCTTCGTTAAGGAAATACCATTTCAACAATGATCCCCGTGTGTGCGTGTCATTCCATTATTTAATTAGCCGTAAATATAGCTGTGTACGCAGCACGTCATGTGGTCTGCATGTATGGAAACCATATGCACAATGGGACATGCCGGCAGTCTGTCGAACTATAATACAGTGGAACAATATATACAGATCTGCGCTCAGAGCTGTAGCTAATGGATTTTTGGCGCAGGCTGGAAAACGTTTGTGCGTGTGTTTATGTTTCTGTTTTAAGTAGCAGATACAGTGAAATGTAGGACGTCAGATATAATGTCAGCTATTTGCTTTTTGTTTTTAAAAATACTCCTATAATATTATATTTGGTGCATTTTCATAATTAGACTCGCTGTGTAGATTCTCAAGCTGTATGTGTGAACGCAATCATAAACATTAAACGGAGCTCCCTGGCACAAAGGCTGTGTAATGTCTGATTGAGCCCATGTGTGAATACAGAGGTCATTGTCCGGAGAATTCACAGCGAGTGAGCGGGCGGGCGGGCGGGCGTGTTGATGATGCGCGCTTCTGTTTGCCTTTATATGACATTCCACTCTGTTGTTGATGTTGTGTTAATGTCCAAATACATACAATACTGATACAGTGCAAAAACAGTCCTCATTATGGCTTCCTCCTCTTCCTCCTGCACGCTCTACCCAGGCGCCACCCCTCTCCTAAACCTAACTGAGTATTTCCAGTAGGTGAGAAGGCATCTGACGCGGACAATCTCCTGTCGTGTGTTGCATTTGTTGCTACAATGTCCAGATCTGACCCTCCGGATGTTGTCTGGAGTACACATGAGAAAATGGCTTCACTCAGCCACGTCAGGGAAAACGTAGAAGTGCCAAGTCAAAGTCAACTAGAAGAAGATTTTTCTCTGGAAGGCTGAGAGGAACTGAGGATGCCTTTCGAGTGAGAGGCGATGAGAGGCGAAACGTCTATAATAAATCTACAGCAAGTCACCCCACACTCCTACAGTTTTTCCATCACCCTGCTCCCTGTTTCCATCACAAGGGTTGGTATTTGATAACATTTTATCAAATCTAAATCCTTTCAAATCAATTCACATGATACCCATAGAAGGTTTAACTGGGAGACCGATGTGGTGTTGCTGACTGATGATTCTTTTCAGTCACAATATTTGGCTGAGTGCAAGGAGCATATTAACCAGACCAGTGGTTTTCAAACTGGGGTTCAGGGACCAACAGGGGTCCTTGAGTGGGTTCTAGGGCATCCCCAGCAAAAGGAGGTGGTTGGGTTGACAGGGATGTAATTCCAAGACCAGATTAGGTTGGTAAAACTTTGCCTGCCACACTATTTTCTGTGTACGATGATACAGTGAATGAAAAGTCAGATGCTTCGACTGACAACACAAGATTTGAATCAGGGGCTCCTCAACTGATGATTGGAATCATTTGTGTCTGTCTGTCTGTCTGTATGTCTGTCTGTCTGTCTGTGACCCTACTTGACTGATCACCTTCACCAGCTCACTTTCTCCAAAGTCAACATGTCTGTCTCTGCATGTTGTCTGTGTGTGTGCGCCCGCGTTTGTTGCTTCCGCCTCACAAACAATGGCCGATTTATAAGATTACACATATTTACTCTGTAATCAGGGTGTGTGTGTGTGTGTGTGTGTGTGTGTGTGTGTGTGTGTGTGTGTGTGTGTCTCGGGGAGAGAGAGTGCGGCGGCCTTGCGACGCCAAGCCGAGGATATTTATCTTGTTGCAGTGAATTCCCAGAGTTCTCCTCATTTTTCCCCCCCTCGCTCTCTCCCTCCTTCACTCACTTCTCTCCCTCTCTTCCTCTCCTCTGTCCTTCAAAGGAGACCATTGAGAGAAAAGTAAACAGGCATGGCAGGGGCAATGCGTACACACGCACACACACACCCCCGGCGCGCACATGCAGGCACACACTCACTTCTGCCAAGGGTGTGTTTGTGGGTACAACTTATTTAGTGTGGTTTTTGGAGTTTGTCAGCAGTGTGTGTGTGTGTGTGTGTGTGTGTGTTTGTGTTTGTTCGTGATTATGAAAGTGTGTGTTTGTGCATGTACGTGTGTGTTTAAGTAAGTGTGTGTGGAATTCACATTACAAAGCCACTAGTGTTTGATCGGATTAGCGATCTAAATGGACTGAGAGTATCGAGCTATGTCATCAGTGTGTTAGCATTGACCTTGTTCCCTTTACATTAGCATTGTTAGCTTTCAGCTTCTACAGTTGTAAGTTTATGGAATTTTGACTCAGCTTGCCAAAACTCCTTAGCTCCAAATTAGTGTCGTTTTCACTGGGACCACAACCAAAAGCATCACCTCAGACCTGGCTCTGTGTGTGTGTGAGTGTTTGTTGGCTTCTCAGGTCTCTCTGGTCTGGACTGCATCAAGTGTGTGGTTCACTGTTGGACCATGGGGACACTGTGTGTGTACAGGTTGTGTGTAGGTGGGAGTGTGTGTGTGTGTGTGTGTGTGTGTGTGTGTGTGTGTGTGTGTGTGTGTGTGTGTGTGTGTGTGTGTGTGTGTGTGTGTGTACCATTCCGGGGGGAAAAAACTCTCTCTTTATTTTCAGCAGCTTTTTCTTTATTCAGGGAAAAAGGGCATGGAAAGTAAGCAGCAATGCATTATGGGACATCTAGGTATGATAAGTTGCATTGGCAGTATACTGTTGCAAGCAGCTCATTTTCTTATACCCACTCAAATGGTGTGTCAGTCATTAGAGACTCGGTTTATTTTATAATAAAGTTTCCAATGATACCAAATATGTCAGGGTGGATTTGAGGGGAAATGTGTAAATAATGAGGCACAATTTGTGTGTCTCAGTATTTCACTTGTGTGCACATCATGTAGCTTCCACAAAGAGCTGATACAGAACAATTACTGTGTGGAATATTATTTTAACAACCTTTAAGCAACTTAATGGGGAATAAAAGAGGAAAACTGTAAGTTTCTCGTTTACTGGACACTGAATGGTAAATAGACCATTTATATTGCGTCTTTCTCGTCCTCTGACTACCCAAAGTGCTTTACGCTGCATGACAACATTCACCCATTCGCACACGTTCATACACTGATGTTTAGAGGCTGCCATGCAAGGTGCCAACTCGTTAGCTCAGAAAGAGTAAGTAACGGTCATTCACGCACACTCACACAGCCTTCTGGAGAACGTATCTGGCCCACTTCCACATGTGGACTGGAGGGAGCTGGGATCAAACCACTGATTCCAATTAGTGGATGGCCCGCTCTACCTCTCAGCCACAGCTGCCCCTCTCTTCTCAATCAAAGTTGATTTGAGTCGTCGGAGGTTTTGCTCATATTGGTTATTAATAAATAAACGCACACACAGCAGTATGATTCAGTCAGGTGCAGGTCAAACCCGAGATATAATGTGAAAGAAAAACAACAAAACAGAACTCTCCAATCACCTTTTCCCCACGGGTTTTTATTTCAGCATATTTCTAAGAAGTACTTGCAGATATGTTCTGGAAGTACTTGTGAAAATCCCTCATTGAATGTTTTACATATTCACAATCTCCTGGACAAAAAATTAACGATGAAAGAGCGGAAAACAACATACGCACTGTGTGTGTGTGTGTGTGTGTGTCTGTGTGTGTGTGTCTGTGTGTGTGTCTTTGTGTCTTTGTGTGGTGCTAATTTGTAGTCAGGATCTCTCTGTTTTGTCTGCCAAGATTAGCCTGCCTTGTTTTGGTCTCTAACCACAAACAGACAATACACACACACACACACACACACACACACACACACACACACACACACACACACACACACACACACACACAGAGTCAGGAAACGACAACAATGACTTTCTCACTGTTCTATCCGGTCATATTTTATCATGTGAAGCACTGACAGTAATGAAAATGCATTCACAGCCATGTGTTTGCTGTGGCACGCTAACCAGTTTTTGAAAATTACCTTTAATTGACATAATTTTAAGTCCTGTAGGTGACACTCTTCTAAAGAGATTTTTAGTGAACTTCTGCTCATACATCACTGCCACAACAAGAAACCAAATTATAACCTACAACCATGTAGGGATATCCTGTTGTATCTCTGCAGGAGGCAGAACTCTGGGATCTGAGCCTACAGAGTCAGGGTTATATATATGTTTGGACAGCAGTTTTCCGCACATAAAATTACATTTTATGTTTGAGCAAAGGTTGTTGAATTTCTGTAAGACACAGGGCTGCAGGCAAAAGCCAACAACACTCACTGTGCCTCAGGGTGTGTTCGCTTAACCGTGTCCCCGCCACACAGAGGAGCTGGGAGGAGACTGGTATGTTATGGAGACACCAGAAATTAAATAAGTCACATGATCAGTGTCAGTGTCATGTCAGTGAAACATTGATTGGCTCAAAGGAGTTTATCATTGGTTGTGAAACAGTCTCAATTTAATACCTTTATATGATCTATTAAGATTTCTATTTAGTTATTGTTAATGCCTGTCCCAGGGTCGGATTCAGTTTGATTCCCTTTAAAATCAATGAAACAAGGCGATTGAAACACTCATAAATCATGTTTCTCATATCATCTGACATTGTTTTATTATAGTTAATTACTGGAGGAGCCTGATAATGTCTTTTCAGAAACAACCAATATGTGACTGTTCATTATAAAGGAACTAGGCAGGTTAATAAATTATTTTGATGGGCTCTGAATATACCAGTTTTATAACCACGAGCCCTCTCGTTTTTTGTGGCTTTTTCCTCTGATGACTGGCTTTTCAAACAGTTTAGCAATTCAAAGCATTTGTCTAGATTACAGAGTAAAAGCAGCCAGCAAAAGCTTCCTTATAATGGCCTGAAATCACTTCTTTGTGTTCTCAAACCACAAGCCTTGCCAGCCGATTTAACAGGAAGTTGTCCATCTTGACATTACTTATTATTAGGCTATTTTCTCCCACCATTGTTTCCTCCTGCATCAGCAAACAACACACTGAGGCCACACTTCCAGAGAAGCCTTGTTAATCTGTGATTTAAGGCATAAATTAATGATTATGAAAGTGTGCAGATCTGATCTCAGTCCTCTGTGAACATGTAGCTGCAGAGACAGTGAAAGTGACTCTGAGTTTAGAGATGAACCTGCCATTAAGCTTTCATACCTGATAAGAAAAACATCTCTGGGCTTCGTGTTGCGCGTCGCATTGAATTTAAAGTCAAATTTAAATAATATCTGAGAGACAACAGCCTGAATAAATCTGAGCCCTGGAGCAGAACACCGGCTGGACGACACAGCTGGACTCACATCTGGCTCTGCGTGAGTGTGTGCATGCATGCATTGTACACATGGTGCATATGTTCATCCTTACCAATGTGCACATGCATCAAAATGTGTATATGCGCATACGGTATGTGTGTATTCATGCAAACAATCTGCCCGCGTACTGTTTGCGTGTGCACGTGTGCAGCCTGGGAGGTTAGTGTGAACTGTTAATGACAGGCCACTGTGTGTGTGTGTGTGTGTGTGTGTGTGTGTGTGTGTGTGTGTGTGTGTGTGTGTGTGTGTGTGTGTGTGTGTGTGTGTGTGTGTGTGTGTGTGTGTGTGTGTGTGTGTGTGTGTGTGTGTGTGTGTGTAATGAGTAGAGAGAAAGGTTCTGTGTGATTATAGGCCTCCTCTTAGGACCAGAGAGACTAAATATGGCTTCAGACTAAACACTGTCCCCACACACACACACACACACACACGTGTGCTCACTCACACACCACAGACCACATACACATTGGCAACATACAGCACATATGAAGAGAAAAGTATGAAAATAACATGAAGATATTTTTATGATCACACAGGACAGGAGTTATCTTCACCCTCTGTGTGTGTGTGCGTGTGTGTGTGCCTGTGCGCGTGTGCGTGTGTGTGTTCTGTTACTGTGCGTGGAAATAAATCTTAAACAAATAAATTCAGTTCAATAAATCTTACAACTCATCAAGTCCTTTGGTGAGTTGTGTCATGTGGTTTCTTCATGTTTGGTTTGTAATTCCAGCATGAATAATTACAATTGGATATTATGTGTTTGACTCCAGACGGCTGTGAAAAAAAATAAAGTTGATAACTGATGTTTTCTCACAAAACACTTTCACTTTAACGTCATAAATGTCACCTGGTAAGAGTGACAACAGCAATACCTGATGGCATCCATTTCAGTTTAACAGACAACATACATCGCAGTATAACCATCATACAATAGAGCATAATGAAAACATTGGTACTTGTGAACAGAGCTGTAAGCATGTGCCTTGAGATGTAGACTGGTATGGTAACATAAAAATCTGACAACTGAAACGTTGAAAAAAAGTTGATAAGTCAATTATTTAATTGACAAATTGACACTTCTGATAGATGATTAACCATTTCAAAATATCCAACATTCCCCAGTGATTGTGAGGATATGCTGCTTTTGCTGTTATTTTTTCTAATGTAAGTTTCTGCTCGGCTTTGCCTATATTTTATTCAGGGAATTTAATAAACAACACTTGTTCAGACAGCATGCAGAGTAACAATTTTTGTGTCATAAAACATTTCAAAGCATTGGACAAAATTTAAGAGTATCGGCAAATAGCAAGAGTACTGTAGTACTTCCTCCTAATGACTAGAAACCATGTTTGTTCTTAATGTATGCAGACCGTGTTGATTTTACAAAAAGTCTTTACTTTGCTTGTTATGCAAATTTTCCCACCATAGGTTCCTCATGCAGCAGCAAACAACAGCTACTAAATTGTGAGAATATGCTGCTTTTTTTTCTACAAGATAGTTAAAACAGTAAAAAACGCTATTTTTCAAGGATGCATGATAAGCAAAAAAAAAAAAAACATGTAGTGTTTTTTTTGACAGATATAATCATTCATTTTCATTTCAGTGAAAAAACTACTAAAATCATGATGATGTGACATTCGTTGAGGTCTGTAGAAGCATAGAAACATGGTTTTGTACATCTGGAGAAGAAGATTTGTTAATGCACTTGCCCGTATTGTGATTTTGAAAGTATTTCAGTTAACTGTGCAGCCCTACCAGTTGGGACATATTAAGCAGACGAGTTGATAAAGAAAATAATTGTTAATCTCAGCCCTAGGGACAACAAATTGGCCTTGCATAACTACACACCTTGAATATATCCTGGAAGGACTTGGTCTCGGTCGATGTTTCCTCTGAAAGGAAAACATTAAAATGCAATCTAACTTTAATGATTTGCATTCAGAGACCAAAAAGATTTGGCTCTTGACCTGCAAGCCTTGAGATTTAAAGCAACTTGTCTCATTCAGACATGGATGTGTCATTTCTTTGATATGTTTTGATATATTTGTTGGAATCAGAGTTTGTCGCAGTGCATTGGGTATACAGTGAGTTTTCACTGAGAGTCAGTATGTGAGAGAATGTGTGTGGCAGGCGTGTCAGTGTGTTTTCGTGCACCAGTGAACTCTTCGACGGGCCAACAGAGTTCATATATATTTTGGCTTTTGAGGAAAAACCAAACACACACTCCACTCTCGCAGCTGTTCTGGTGAAACGGGCCCTTGGGTTAAGTCCCATCACATGCTATTAATACATTCTCGCTAACAATGTGTGTCGTGTGTGTGCACGCAAAGTCGTGCTGGGAGGTTTTCTGAGTGTGTTTCTGTCAGGACTGATCAGGTGTGTGTGTGTGTGTGTGTGTGTGTGTGTGTGTGTGTGTGTGTGTGTGTGTGTGTGTTTTTGTGTGTGTGTGTGTGTGTGTGTGTGTGTGTGTGTGTGTTTTGTGTGTGCTTCAGCCTGAATTGATTTAAGTGCCTTGCTTTAGGGTGTGAGTGTGTGGTGTCAATGTATCTGTTTAAACTTTGACCCTGAACACACTTACAAACAGCTGTATGGGCCCTCTTTATGAGGTGTGTGTGTGTGTGTGTCTGTGTGTGTGTGTGTGTGTGTGTGTGTGTGTGTGTGTGTGTGTGTGTGTGTGTGTGTGTGTGTGTGTGTGTGTGTGTGTGTTTGTGTTTGTGTTCGTGTTCCAGAGACCTATATCCTCCTTCTCCACCTCTAAGTTTCCTTTCACCTGGTCTGACCTCCACATGCAGATGATCTGATGCTACGTCCAGACAAGTAGATGTAAAGGTGAAGACTGAGCAGGGGCTTAAATATATTATTATATATAAAACATATAGTGAACAAAAGGCAACCCTCAGCCTGTTCTCCAGCTGAATATCAATGCAGTTAAGTGTATTCTGTTGGCCACAGTTTTAAATGTGAGCTGGGAAGAAAGATTCAATGACAAGCTTTCTCCTTGCGACACAGTTGAGACTAACTGCACTGCCAGGTGTGAACTGTGATCTGTCTCAGATGTGTGTGTAGACACAATCTGGATATTTCTGGACACAAGATACTCTGATCAGGGCCAAATTCTCCAGTCCAGCCTCCACCCAGAACCCCCTCTTTCCTCCATCCAGCTGGACCCGACCTAACCCCCTCATTATTTCAGTCCTGGGTGGGCCTGGACTCCACCGGCGAGTGTGTTGGTGTGTGTGTGTATGTGTGTGTATTGAGGTCACCTCTGAACCTGTCGAGGTCAGCTCCCACAGCCCGGGGCTACCGGTGGCCTGGGACCCAGCCTGGGTGTTAATCCCAGGTTGGGTGTCACTGTGGTGGGTCACGCTCTGTAATTTAGTCCCCTGCTCTGTCTGGGGCCTCCGGGCCCTCTGGACCACCCAGCACACTGCAGCAACCACCTACCTCAGCGTCTGTGTGTGAGTGTGAGAGAAATGGAGAGGGTGTGTGGATTTAAGGTTTTGTAAAATTTTTTTTTGTCTGTGTTTAGGTGTGTGTGCTAATGCATGCAGGCAGGAGAGGCTTAAGACCTAAGTGTGTGTGTGTTCATTTCACAAGTTTGTGTGTATTTGTATGGACTGTGTGCCACATGTACGTGTTTTGAGGACTTTTGTTTGCACATTGGGGAGGATTTGTGTAGGACTGATATCTATTTATTAATAGCTAGTCAGCTGTTTTCAGCTGAAATAATGATCAAAGCCAAGCCTTAAGCCAAAGTTAAGCCCTGAAATTAAATTCTTTTGTCCAACAAGCAGTCAAAAAGTATTTAATTTAGCCTCCTAAAATCAAGTTTTTCCCTTGTAGCTTTACAGCTCTACACTGACCTACATGTCCCAGCTCTTAATCTAAGCTGTATGATGTTAGTGAAATCTCCCCACATCACCCCACTGAAATTCTGCTTCCTCCCCTTCAGCACTGCGTTTTTCTCTTCTCTCCTCTCCCTCCTGATAAAGTAGGGATACTGGAAAATGTAATACCAGTGGAAACCTGCACAAACCCTGTAAAAGATTGGGTTAGTTTTGCCACAAATGTAATGTTTTAATGTAACAAACATCAACAAACTTTGAAGGAGTTTTCTTCGGTGAATGCAACTGAGCATCTTCCAATGCAGCGTTCACAGGCACATGACTTCTGTATGTCACCGCCCTCAAGACTTTGGATTGGTTATGCAGTGCAGGTTTTTCTTAAACTCTTCAATTTTCCCACCCAGTTTCAGCAACGAAAGAGTGAAGCATTTAGAGACCAACTTGTGAGTCTGCCGATTGACTTATTGATTAATCCACTAATTGTTTCTGCAGTTTATCACGGTCTTGGCCAATGTTGGATACTGCATTTGTTGGAGATTGGCTCTGTCTGAATGGCCATATCTTTGTGTGCGTGTTGTGCACCTGAGTGTGTGGTGAGGGTTCATCCACTGGAGTGTTTGTGTTTTCATCTGCCCATATTTCAGACTCTGACAACTACAAAAAAAGAGACGTATTCATCATAGAGGGAGGGGAGTCTGGAGAGTGATGGAGGCAGGGCGGGTCTCTCACACACGACCTATCAGCGGAGAATAAAGCTCTTTGTTCGTGACCGTGTGAACACGCGTGTCAAAGAAAAGCAGAAGGCCTCCCTCTCACAGCCCCGCCGTCCCAGAGAAAACACAAGAGTTCAGCCGGCTCTTTGACGGAGTGGGACAACCTCATAAATCACGCCGCCGTGTTTTAGCAGGCGTCCGTACCGCTGAACGACGGCCTGTTAAAGCATCTCTGACAGTCTGATTGGGGAGGGAGGTTAGAAAAGGAGACTTTGACTTTATTTTTCTTACCAAAGAAACCCCAGACACCTTCTCACTTCTTGTATTTTTGTATTAAAGGCATTTAGCTCACACTCACACTCATCTGGATCACCTTGAAGTGAGTGAAACGGTAGAAAAAGCATCAATTGCTGGATCGCCAACATCCATCATTCCTGGTCAAAGAACTTCTGAAGTGTCAGCCAACTCAACAGCTATTCCCGATAGGGATTATCAGAGAATTTCAATGAGGTGTTTTAGGTCTATACACACTTATTCCTCAACCTGCCCCCCCCAGGAAACTCAGCATTAAGAAAACTTTACCTGCATCGCAGCTTTACTTCAGTGGCTTTTTGTAATGTGTTCTCTGTTGTTGTGTTTGAAGAGAACACAGTCACTGTAGAATCAGGAGTGTTTGAACTTCCTCTCTTCATTCTCAGCTTCAACAAAATACTGAAATTATGAATTAAGTACTCAAATTATTGCAGAAACAATTGCTCTTTCCATCAAAAATTACTTTTAATCACTTAGTTGCTTGACAGAAAATACATTTTAAAATGTTTTTTTATAAGCGGTAGATTGTTTAAGTCATTATTAAAGCAAAAACTGGCAATCATTTTCTTGGTCTGGCTTCTCAAATGTGATAATTTGGTGCTTTCCTTTCTGTTTTTTGTTGCTGTAAACGGAATATCTTTGATTTTTGGACTGTTGGTCAGACAACACAAGCTACACAGCTAAAGCTAAACAGTAGTAATATGTACTGGCACTTCATTAATAACAATAAAAAGATCATTCAGTAGAATATTGATATTGTCTCTTAATCATATTCCTTGATTATGGAGCAGGCTATGAGTGATTTACCACAATAGTTAATTATTAAAAATAGTTCAATAATTATTAATATTAACATATTAACTGAAACATTGTATTGTGATGAACTTTTTTCAGCTGTATTGCCCAGCCCTGTGAAAATGTCATGTCAGACCCTGGGAACTTGTGATGGGGATTATAGGTTATTGTTGGTTTTAGTTCAGTTCAGATGCAGGTTTCAGACGGTAGCAGTGCTTAAGAGTGTGGCACAGTGGCAAAGTGCTGCTTAGATAAATGCCACATGCAAAAACCTCTTCTTGCAAGCCTTGCAGTTTGCACATAAAATTCAATATTCATCATCTCTGTGTTCTGTCCATAATTTCCATAATTTCATTTGTGGATATAATTAAAAACTTTTGACTGCAGTTTATTTGCCGCTCCACTATTGATCCCCTTAGCCGCTCTGCCTTCTAAAACTGTTCCAATGTTTTATTGGGTTACAAGAGGGCATTTTTACATCTGGTATCCACACTATGCTCTGTGTTAAAATATACAATATAAAAGATGCTATAATATGAGATTACTTATCCATTTAAAGAAATGCCTTTACCAGCCCTGATCACATGCAAATCAACATTCCTAAAGATAATTGGAGCATAAATCATGAGAACTGTTGCTTGCAGCTGCATTGCAGCAGTCTTATTTTCTGTTGTTGAACTGTTGTGCACAAAGACGGCTTTAGAAAGAAGTTTTGGTTCTTTTTATTTGGCCTTTAAGTGGCCTCGATCAGATTTCACTTTTTTTGGGTCTGCTGAAAGATGTAAAAACTACAATGAAATACTGTATCTTGAGCAATTAACTGTCCACATTAGGTGAGCTGTGGTTCCCAACTTTTTCCTTTTTTCCTTCTTCCATTTAGTAAACTGATGACCCCTGACTGAGTGACATATTTTATGGATATTTCATATTACAGTCAAAACTGTACAATGAACCCATATGGGGACCTCAGTAGTTAAAAGTGATTTGGATGAATTTTGAGCAGATTATTTCCTGTAATAATCATACATACCTAGGCTTCTTTTTTGGGCAAATTCAGTGTTTTCTTGTCCCTGATAGTTGGCCATTGTTCTATTAGACAATTTACTTTTCTTGACAGAAGTGAACCAAATGCTGAAATATAGGCCTGCTGTGTGTATTTTTTAAGTTTTCTTACATGCCTTAAAATCAAGAAGGCCTCAAGACCCCTGATAAAGCTTAAGCGACCCCTTTTGGGCGTCCTGAACCCTAGGTTGGCAACCACTGTTCTGGAGGTATAACAATTATCTCAAACATTAAGGTTTTCCCTCAGCATACATTCAAGACATTCATACTGACCGATAATTGTTTTAAGATGAAGCAATACTGAATTGTGTCACAGTCTCAGTGATGAATGAATTAATCAGTTGCCTGAGTGAGAATGTCTGAATCAGGATCGAGTGTAGATATAAGGAGGAGGAAAGTAGAGGATGAGAAAGCGAGAGGAGGTTGGAGGAGGTCGTGGTTATCGGGTTGGTGCGTTCCAGAGCTTTCCACAGCAGATGATAAACCATCAGAGGTCAGATAAGGTTGGGTTGCCAGATCCTATCGCCTAATCCCCCCACTTCTCCTCTCCCTCAACACTCCACTGAGTATAATAGCAACCTCTTTTTTTTCCCTCGCTCCTTTACTGTCTCCATCTTATTCTCCGTCTTTCTTTCCATGTCCAACTACCTTCGTTACCTGCCTTTTCAGTCCGCCTCCCTCTCTGGCTCATTTCCTCTCTCATTCTGTTCTGTCTACTCCCTTCTCCTCCCGTCTTATCAGTGAGAGTGTAGACAGACAGTGTTATCAGCATTGTGTGTGTGTGTGCTTGTTTTGACCACGGACAATAGTGGTTACTGTCTGTCTGTCTGCCTATCTGTCTATCAGACACTGGGACAAGAGATGCTGATCACTCCTTCACTCGTCCGCCAGATTGCTCTGTCTCCACCGTCTGCCCCTTGTTTACGTCCCAAAGTGACATCTACCTCTCTGTCTCTTTCTCTTTCAGTTCAGCTTTAGTTTGCTTCGTTGGCATGAACGGTATCAAGTCATGTGCACTGCTGCCAGTGCCCCCCCTTTTCTTAACTTGTTAGAGAGAAATGTGGGTTAATTTCTCTGCCCCATTAACGTCTTAAAATGTGTCATGAACATGCAAAACTACACTTACTATGACAGTAAGTCTTTACTGAATAGAGAATATTTAAATTATCAGCTGCTTTCAGGCATTTAGGCACAAATTGCTTAGATTTTAGAGGGAACAAAAGTAATCGGGTCCGAGGTGTCAAGAACAAGCAGGAGTTTCACCTGCTGATAAAGGAGCTGACTGCATGCTGCTGTCTCTCTCCTCTCCTCTCATTTCCTCCCTGGCTTCTCTCCACTGGAGGTTCCTCCGCAGGCTGTCACCACTCTCTGCATTTGGCACCGCGGCTACAAGAGGCTAAACTGCCTCCCTCCCCTCTCCTCTGTGTGCTGGCGCTCTCCTTGCTGTCTGTGTGCTTTTCTTAACGGACTGGAGTGAAAAAGCACCAAAAAATCCAACCTTTTTCTAACGGATGAAAGTTTCGGACTTGCCGTGCATTGTACTTTATCCTAATTTTGGACACTGTGAGCTTTTGTCTTGTACCAACCTCTGGCCAATTTAGTGCATAAGGTATCTCATAATTTCTGATCTTGAACATTAGGGCCAAAACTCAATAGGTCACCGATCTTTAGGGTTGGGTATCGGTTGGGTTTTATCCGATACCGGTGCCTACTCGGTATTTTTTAAACGGTTCCGGTGCTTAAACTGTTCTCGAACCTGTACTTAAAAAAACGAAAACCGCACACACATTGTCAAAAAACAATACCCTTTTATTTCCAGGGCCAAATTGAACACAATATTAAGTGAACGACATAGCACACGTTGTCACTCACGCTGTTGAATGGCAACGGTGTTTGCTAGCCTACTTGACATGCATGATTTGCGGTTGGCATTAAATTACTAGATTTACCTGAAGAGGAAAGGCTGATGTCATCATCAATGGGAGTCTCTTCAATTTGTCCGGCGAGGCCGACACTGGCTGCGGCTGCTGAAGTGCTTGGCCTTGCGTCACGTAGGTTATCAAACACGGTGCATTGTTCGGCTTTAAATAAACTCCATGTGTCCCCAGATGTTTCATCAAATTCGACGTGTTACCTCCCTTGCATGCAATTGTTTTATGGCATCTGTTGCATGTCGCAGAGTCTGCATCCTTGGACGTGAAATGCAGCCAAACCTTGGAGCGTTTTGCCTTCGGCATCTTCATTGATTCTCTCACTATCAGTCCTGATCAACAAGTGTGCTGAGTAGCGGCACTGACGTCACGTAAGTTGACACCGGAACACCGGGGGGCGGTAAA
>NW_026136707.1:1199868-1224868 GCF_905237075.1 Dicentrarchus labrax | reverse complement strand
AAGGTTGCGTTCAGAGATTTTTGTAAGGAAAACATTGTCTCAATTCAACAAAAAGAAGCTAGAAACTGCATCAGGAGGCCATGATTCAAACATACTCAGATCAAAGCCCTGTGTAGCATTTGTGCTACTACCACAGTGCTGTTATTAACGGTTTTATTCATTGCAACTTTGATGCTCTTTGATGAAATGTTTTTTTTACAGTATTTTGAGCCATGTGAGAGACGAATGTGAACAGTCAGCAACAAACTCTCCTCAAACTTTTTTTTCCTCCTTAAAGCACTCAACATATTCTGCTTTCTGATTGGTTCTTCTGCAAGCTTCTTGTTGTAGCCGCCAAACCTCATGCAGTCCATCAGCTAAAATTACTTCATTTAAACCACAGCCACTTAGTTTGCATGTGTGTGTGTGTTTGTGCTCTCAATCATGCGTTTCCATAGATAAGGGTGCCCATAATTTTTGTTTGTGTTTTTCAGTACATTTCTTGTGGCTTTGTAACATGTGTGTGCGTATCTTAGTGCATTTGTGCGTGAATATACAGACATGGTTATTTATTTGTGTGTGTGTCCGTGTGAGATTTGTAACTCCAGGAATAATTTAAAATGTTTGCTGGCATTAGAAGCTCTTGGTCTCTGTGTTTGGGATGGAATATACGATGTACAAATAGAACTTAAGAGAGGAAATACTTTCATCCTCACAACATTCACCGTATTTCTGAATTCATATCAGAATTTTTTTGGAAGATGATTAAAGGACCATGTAAATAAAAACTAAACAAAACGCTGTCACGAAGTTCTGTCAGCTGAGATTTTTTGACATGTAAACCAGGTTTAAACGGAAACTTTGTATCATTGCAATGTGGGTAGTATATGCAAATAAACAACGTTTAACTGCCCACCATGTTGCCTGCACCCATTGTTCCCCGCTCATTTGCTGGCAAAAAAGTTTGCTAGATGTTTAACGTCATCTGTCAGACTTTTTGTCTCTCTCGATTAGACTGACCGTGGAGGCGGGCATACAAAAAAAGTACAATCTGTAGATCGATCGGCAGCCCAGGCACCACGGACAGTCGCATTGAGGAGGCCACATGTGTGTCATCTGGTGGACTTTTGTCTGCAAATGTGCGGGAAGCTCTTGGTACTTGGAAGTTAGTCATTGTTCATTTGCATATACTGCCCTCATTGTAATGATACAGAGCTGGTTGAAGAACAGGAAAACGTTCCTTTTAAGCATGTGAGATACGGAGATGTCCTCTTTATGTATGCTTAAAAGAGTCTTGACTTTACTGCAGACACGCAGGATGTCTCGACCCCAACTGCAGGTTGTTTAAGGTCACCAGCAGTTCAGCTGCCGACATACAGCTAACTGCTACTCTGTGTGCGTGCGTGCACATGAATAGATGTCCAGGTTTGTCTTCTTGCGCTATCCTTGTGTGTCTTTCTGTTTTCAAAGCATCATGTGTGTTCGTTCTCCTTATGTGTTTAATATGTATGTTCCCTCCTTCATGTGTGTATGCATATCTATTGTACATCTGTGTGTGTGTGTGTGTGTGTGTGTGTTTCCGTGTGCGTGTGTGTGTCTGTGTGTTTCCATGTGTGTGTGTGTCACCCCATGTGCAAACTAGGGTTCACATATGTGCATGTTCTTATATCACAGGCCCGTTTGTGTGTGTGTGTGTGTGTGTGTGTGTGTGTGTGTGTGTGTGTGTGTGTGTGTGTGTGTGTGTGTGTGTCCAGGCTAAATGTGTCTTTGTGTTCTCTCAGCTGGCATCAATCAGAGTGTGTGTGGAGCCGAGCCGCTGCCAACAATGGAGCCCTTCACTGGTCCTGGAGCCTTTTATCAATACACACATACACACACACACACACACTTTGAGAGACCCCGGGGGGAGGGTGGTTGGGGTCGTGTGTGTGTGTATGTGTGTGTGGGTCTTGAGGTGGAGGAAGTTGGTATGTGTGTATTGCATGGTAGAAATTGTGCATGAGGATATCAGGAATACATGTGCTAGGAGCTCTGTGTTTTATGTGCCTGTTTCAGGTAGTATTTCTATCTTTGTGAGGACCGTTTTAGGGGAATAGCGCTGATATTACCTGAAACAACATCATTTCATCTAAAAACATCATATAATACGGCATCATAATAGCTCACCTGGTAGAGTTGGCGCCCCCTGTACCAAGGCGGGTCCTTGCTGCAGTGGCCATGGGTTTGAATCCAACCTCACCTCAAAAAAGAGTATCAATCAGGAATAAGTGTTCAAGCTAATAATATGATGAATGATCTGACAGTTTGGTCAGTACAATAGAAATGAGTGGGGTCCGATAAGCATCCCTGTTTGGTCCCCACTCCTTTACAAGGCTGTTTGAGGGTGAAGACTCGATTATAGGCATGAAATAAGAATTAATCATTGGTTTAGATTATGGTAGGGTTGGGAGGCTATGAGAGTCCTCACAAGTATAGACCTATAGAGTCAAAAAAGCCTCTATTTGGGGCACCCTGGTAGCTCACCCAATAGAGCTGGCGCCCCCTGTACCGAGGCTGAATCCTTGCTGCAGAGGCCATGGGCTTGACTCCGACATGTGGCCTCATGTCATCCATTCTCTCTCCCCACTTTCCTGTCACTCTACAGCTGTCACTATTGACTAAAGGCAACGAAAGCCCCAAAAATATGACAAAAAAGCCCCAAAGGATTATGTGTTCATTGATTGGTGAGTGTGTGTTTGCAAGACTCTGCGTGTGTGTGTGGCTTACTTGCAAGGTGTGAGTGACACGGCACCCACAGATGACCTCAGCCATGACTGAGAGTTGGGGACTTTTTGGGGTTACCACGGAAACAGGGGAAGTGAACTGGGGTTTTAGCCCTGACTGTTTACAACTTAGCGTGCAAGTCTTAGAGGAGGCACTCATTCTCATGTACCTATATGTTTGTAGTTTAGTGTTACACAAATCAAAACGGCTTACTTTGGCAATCGCTGCTTAACCCTGACACACACACACACACACACACACACACACACACACACTCACACACACACACTTCACTTTAGAGTCTTCCATCTCTGTTTTCGCAGTATCAAATGGCGAGCGCCGAATCCATTTGTCAAACAAACTGCTGGCGTACGTTGGCGCTCAGGCCTGCAGATCACTCATTTATCTGAACACACACTCGTCCATTAGTCCCAGATCTGCTTTCACCTCTTCTTTTTCTCTCTGTCCGTTCATCTCTCTCCTCCTTCTCCTCCTCCTCTCTCATCTCCCGTTTCCCCTCCTTCTCTTCGTCCGGCTTGTCCTTTCTTGTTGTCCTCGTCACCATCCGTCTTGCTCTGTCATCACTTGTTCGCACCGCTCCACTCATCTCGACTCCTCTGTTGTTGTAATGATGGAGGGATTGACCCCTGGCTGGAGGTCAGAGTTCACCTGGTCCCACCACACCTCATTCATGCATTCACTCACTTTCTGTTAGACAGAGTTGAGCTGTGTACTTTAGTCAAACTTAAACTCCACTTGTGCAGCTTTCCATCGTTTTCATTTCAAAGCGAGCATTCGGTTTCTGTTTGCACCTCTCCGTGTTCCTGAACTTTTTGGAAAAACATAGCATATTAGAAGCATGAAAATGCTGCAGTTTCTAAGTGGAAGCCAAGTGTAAAGGCAAGTCATCAGAGCTCGTGGACACTTTCAGAGCCAGTAAGCAGTTTATTTGAACACTCCTGTGTTTCACCCGTTTAGTTTAGTTTATTTGTCCAGTTGAGAAAGAAGAAAATCTTAAATTAAACAGCTTCAAACTAACAGTTTGGAAATGGGATTGCCAGCGCTCTATCAAGAGAGTGGTTGTGCAGTTTGGTCTGAGGGAGAATTTAATCCTAAAACTACAGGAAACAATCCTCAAACCAAAGGGACATAGATTCACTTCTTCCTCCTTGGAAACCCAATCATAACAACGTCTAGTAGGGTCGTACAGAAGATATCACAGTTTCACAGTATAAAAGTTATCATCAGTTGCAATGACCCTTAAAGGAATGAATGAAAACAGAAAGTTGTTTTTTTGGGGTTGAACAAAAGCTTTTTTATTATGTCCTGTATTTTTTAATTCAATTCAATACTGCAGATAAGCAGGTACACAGTATAACCGTCAATTTTCATACCACGGTAATACCTGGTTTCAGTATACTGCTGCAACCCTAAAGACTGAAGCTCATTGTTTAATTAAGTGTTGGTGGAAAGAAAAAGAAATAGTTTCAGCAATACTTAGCAAAGATGTATGAGTATCAAAACTTTTAGTCTTGAAAAGTGGCTTGGAAAAGTTTGTAGCTTGCTCCCTCGGCAGCTCTAGTCAGGATTTACAGACGATACAGTGGATTCCAATAGCAATGCCTACAGGATATAGAAACTTCTCAGTCCACCCTTTTCTCATAATTTATTTACTTACTGACCTGTGTGTTAAGTTTGTTGCAGAGTTTCCCCACAGGAGAGCTAAATACACAACCTTTGTGTTTCGCCTGCTCAGAGCTCCAAACCTCTGCTCGCAGTAGAATATCGACTGATTTATTGGCAAAGCAGTAACTTTTCAGAGCACACTGAGCATACAGGTCAACAGCTGAGAAGTTAATCATGCTGCAGTATTCTCTGGATGTTTCCATACGTTTTAACACATGCCCTCACTCTATTGATTGGATTTCACTGTAACTGCTGTGAATCCAAGCTGACTGCTGCAACAAAAGAGGGATTTCCAATGGCGATTTCCAAAGGATTTCCAATCCTTTAAAGGATAAATATCTTTTAATGCAACTTGGCTCTTATTTTTCCATAGTTTTGACCATCATTTCTATCAGTAATAAATCTATACTCACGTAAGTTAATTGTGAGTCAAGAAACACAAGCAGTCAGTGCGACAGGCTTTTAAGAAATACCACGAAACAACACGGGTTAGCCAAACTACTTTGGAAGAGAGAAAGTGCTCACCTTACATATTTTACATGGTCTGGCTAAACTGTTCTAATTATCTGTTGGTGAGTACAAAGTTAATATATACTGATGATAATGATAAAGTAATGATAAAAATGATATGATGTGATCAAATTTAATTATCTTGTTGAAGAAAAAAATCCACCTGAAAACAAAACAAATTAAAAATAATAATTTTAATTGGGATACATCTTTCGTTTGACCTTGCATTCCCATTAGTAACCCATTCTCACTCGTACTGACCCTCATACCCTTTCCACACACATTAATTTAACTTTTAATTCCAAAAAAAATAACATTGTGAAGGTGCAATGTTGGATTTTGGTCTCCGGTGACCACACCTTTTAAAAACGACGTGCTTTGATGAAGTTCTTCAGGGTGAATTCAAGCTAATGTAAATGAGAGTAAATCAGCCACCTGACACACTGCACTGGGGCAGTAACGAAGCAGCTGTGGACTTGATGCTCATAAAACTGTTTACACAGGTTGTGCAGTCGACACTCTGAGTCTTCTGGGATAAATGGGTGTGTTGTGGAGAAACTGCTCCCAATCCAACGGCCCAGACCCTCAGAGAACCTAAGGATGATTCATGATTCATTAGATACTGCACTCCATTTCCAATACAGGAATGTATTTGTAATATTTTAGTGATATATGTCTTCTGAAATGAGAGAACATGTGCAGCATTTATTGGAGTAATTAATCAGTGAATAGTTTTTTAGAATTCTCACTCTTCACTTTCAAGGATGGTCGACCCAACACATTAAACTTTGCCGCAGCTTCAAGTTTCTAAAGTTTGAGGCTTACTGCTGAAGACACTTGGGTCATCTTGTTACTTAGTGTCTCGTAGAACAAAATTGGCCCTGACATTCTGTAATTCTTCACTCAAGAACAAGTGAGTAAGAATAAGCATTATTCAGATATTATTCTCCATCTTGAGTGGAAACCTTTGTTACTGAGGTCAAAAATGACCTGTCAAGTTCAACATTAAGGCTAACATGGATGAAAAGTACTAAAAGTGCCCAGAATAACGGGAATTTATAATGTCTACATGCAACGGAGCAGACCTTCTTCAGAACTTCTGAGGAAAGCTGTGTGAAACTGTCGAAAGCTTGAGTGGAGATTTTCTCTTCAGCCCAATTCATCTCAGTATCCATGGTTAGCAGTATGCATTTCTGCTTACCAGTGTCTTTTTCATAAATTCACTGGGGATGCTAATGTACATTTTGTAACTCAGATTTAAACATATTGCATTTTTACGTATTAATATTCAATTGTTACAATTGTTTGTAATGCCTGGCTTAAATTGTTTGATATGAGATAATATGAGAAAAATACAGACATGGTTTAAGTTTTTATACAGCACTAGTGTTTCTCCAAATGAAGACTACATTTCCCATCAGCCCTGTTCGGATACCTTTCCCCGAATAAATGTCGGAAGTAATTTTTCCATTGATGACCCAATCCTTTCACCATCTGTTTTCATAAGAAACTGTAAAGGTTTTACCTCAGTCTGTTCAGGAAGAACAGTGTCCTCCATCTGTCCTGTGCCATAAAGCAATTCAGCAGATTCCCCACAAAAACTAATAAAAAAATACAGAAGCTTACAGTGTCATAATCGATATCTCATTGTCCATAGTATGTTCATTTACAAGTACATGATTATTCATGTTAAGCTGTGATTTATTTTTATTTTATAGCACAACTCAGTGTAATCAGAAAGATGTGAAACCCTCTGTACCATGTTGTTAGCACCTCACTACAGATATTCAATGACTCCTCCCTCCTCCAGGTGATGGCGCTGGCGGAGGCTGCGGAGGAGAACCGTGCACTGCTGGAGGAGGCGTTTGTCCGCCTGCGGAGCGCCACACACCTGCTGGTGCTGCTGCTGTCGCTGTGGCAGGGCCTGACCCCCGACCAGACAGCCATCCTGGAGGCCACGCTGCTGCCGCTGCTACAGGACACTCCGCAGCTGGTACGCGCACACACACACACACACACACACACACACACACACACACACACACACACACACACAGAGGAGACCATTAACATGTCGGTGTCCGTCCATCCATCTGCAGCCTGCTCAGTAAACACCGCCGTGGGTTAAACACACACTCTGAAAACTTTTAAAATACATTAAGTACTACTGGTCCCTGTGGGATACACTCGCACATAAACTCACACACATACACGTTGTCAATCACACACTCACTCTTTGCCACTCAACACTCACCTGTCAGCTCTGCGCTAAGAGTATGTTCTGTGGTACCTGTTTATGATTTAAGGTGTGTGTGTGTGTGTGTGTGTGTGTGTGTGTGTGTGTGTGTGTGTGTGTGTGTGTGTGTGTGTGTGTGTTTTTGAACAGACAATTCACACACAAATACACACGATAGGTCAAGGTCACAATAGGTCTCAGCGTGAAAGGATGACATATTGCTCTTTAATCAGCCTCTGACTCAGACTTGGAGCTGTGTGTGTATTTGTGTGTGTTTTGTGTGTGTTTTTGTGTTGTGTGTGTGTGTGCCACATGGGACTCGGCTCCGTACAAACAGCCGTGTTGACAGAGCTTCTCCATTCGCTGCAGTCCGACCACGAAAGATTTCTCACCCCACAGAGACTCTGAGAGTGTGTACTGTACTTGTGTGTGCTTGTGTGTGTGTGTGTGTTTGTTTGTTTGTGTGTGTGTGTGTGTGTGTGTGTGTGTGTGTGTGTGTGCGTGTTTTTCCATAGCTCTGATCAATCCCCTCAACCTCTCATTACCACTAAGTCTATTTCCAGCCTCCTCTGACGGACCAGCGTTACACACAAACATCTGTGTGTTCATAAACAGTACATACAATATCTTTTACAGTGTACTCACACACACAGTGATTGTAGACAGGAATAGGTTTAGAGGGTCAGTTGATGAGCCTCGGGGGACTGTGTAGCTAAGTGTGTGTGCGTGCGTGCGTGTGTTATTTTAAATGGGATTAATGGCATTAAGTGAATTAGCAGTAATCAGGGTCATGTCCACAACATTAAAAAAAAACAGGTGCACTGAGGAGCTATTTTCAGAAAACACAACACACTCTCCAACACAGTGCCATGACTGCGTGCTGGGAGAGATGGTGACGCAGGTTGTATTTTTTTTTTTTTAACTTATCGGCACAGTTTTACTTTTCCTTTAACTTTTTTTCATTATGGGATCATTCTGGTTAATTATGACTTGGAGCTTTTGCCGTTGTACCATTTTTTTTTTTTTATAGCATTGTATTCAAACTACCTCAGCCCCACCCACGCTTCACCCCTTTGCCCAGTGAGCTTCACGACGGCTCTTCAGAAACCTCTGGGTGACGTCACAGAAACTACGTCCATATTTTATACTGTCTGTGGTTTTCCCAAGCAAAGAAAACTAAAGTAAAAAAGCTGTGATTGGTGCTCCTGATGTTTTTTACTATATCAGTTATTAAGGCATAATATTAACTTAAGTGGAGCATTTTCACTATGGTGTCTGCCCCCATTCACACCCTTCATCTCACCCTTTGACCTTTCCTGTGACCATGCAGGTGAGGTCATTCCAGGTGAATGCTATTCCGTCCTTTCAGTGGAATAAATCTCAGGAATGTCATGGACAAGAATGAAGCCACAGAGGAGGGCCGAGAAGCTGGATTAAAGGAGGAGAGCAAAGGGTTAAAGGGGTTGAGGAGGAGGAGGAGGAGGAGGAGATGGAAAAAAAGTCAAGGACTTAGTTTGAAGCTTCATCCAAAGTCCACATACTTTGTTTTTATTCTAACATTCGTCCTACGCTTTATCTGTCACTTAATTGGTCAATTCATTTATGAAATTCATACAAGTCAGCCATCATCTATTTGTTCAATCTATGTTTTTTCAATAAGATTAATCAAGTTTGATTTAGAATATTAATATAATATTATAATAATATAATACATATATAAACATTGTCATTGTTCTCAGTACAGGGTTTAATGGTCTATAAGGCACCCTCAGTGGGTTTTTGACATGAAACTGGTCACATGTTTTTTTTTTTATTCACTAAGCCTAAAATGACATCAATAGCATATAAAATACTTAACAGTACAATAGAATTTTAGTCAGCAAAAATCAATTTTTGTCTCAGAAACAATGTCATTTTCCTTTTTAGCATTAAATGTACAATTTTCTCATTAGAAAAATAAAATTACACATTGTCACCAGTAAATCAAAATATGAGATAAATGGAGCGGGCAGCAAGTTATTTTTTTTAGCCTTGAATCATGTCCTTAGAGCTTCCCGTCAGGCTTCATACATCTCAAACAGTCTCAAGCGATCAGAGTCCAAAAAGTGGTTATAGGTGGTTTAGATTAGAGCTTCTCTCATCTGCAGGACAGTTAGAGGACGCTGTGTGGAGTGGAGCAGTCAAACTGCAAATGTAAATCTAATAATGGGCTGACTAATGTAAGAGGGTCTCTCTTTTCCCTAGTTATTTGGGTTACAAGTAGGTAATCTTGTGAGTCAGGACCAGTAATAAGATGCAATAATAACCCCCATTTTTATTCTCCCCTTTCTCTGCATCTCTCATCTCTGCTGCATGAAATATAGAAATACGTAACAGAATACCAAATGACCTTGGACCTATATGTCATCTGTCACATTAGCCTAGATTAAGTGATTATCCAGCTGAGGTACAAAGTGCAAAGAACCTCAAAAATGTCAAAAATGTGCGACAGCCAACCAGGAAGCAAGGTGAGGTTTTTCTTCCTTCCCAGAGACATGATTTAAACAGGAGGAATTCCTCAAACAGCAGCTGTATAGGCTCCGAATTCTTTATCTGAACCAAATGGACAGATATGTTTAGAATAAGAAGGTCAGAGAGGAGAGAGGGGAGTAGAAATTCTCCCCATCTGTGCTAAAAGAGGTGGATTGAGGGAAGAGGAGAAGGAGCGCCAGAGGAAATGCATCTGTGTGGTATCTAACTAAACGTCTCATTTAGTTGCAGCCAACCAGAACACCTCCTCCTCCTCCTCCTCCTGTTCTTGCATTCCTCCTGCGTCTCTCTTTTTTTGTCCTCCTCATTCTCTCACTCGCTCACCATCCTCTTCATTTCTCTTTGTTTTCGTCTTCCCTCCTCCTACCCGCTCTTCTTCATCAACTTTCGTGTCTGTTTCTGCTCTGTCTTCCTCGTCCTCCTCACTTCTCGTCCTGCATCGTTTTTTTCTGCTTCTCTCCATCTCCCTCATCTTTGCTTCTCTCCATCTCCTTTCTCTGTTAACTGTCCATCCTTCCCTCTTTGTCCTCCTACCTCTTGCTGTATGCTTTCACTTTCCCCGTCTCCTTTTCTTTCTCTTCCTATTTCCTTTCCTTTGCTCTCTTTTTTTCTCTGACATCCTGCTTTCTGACTCTTATTTTTACCTCTCCATATCTCTTTCTCTTCCCCTTGATCTTCTCCTTTCCTGCCTCCTCTTTTTTGCCCTCTCCCTCCCTCTTTTGTCTCTTTTTCCATCTGTCAGTCAGCTTTTGAACAGAGTTGCTGACGCTGTCTGTCTGCCTGCTATTCTAGCATGACCCCCGCATTCTCCCGCCCTCTGTTTACTTTACCAGAATCCATCATACAGCCTGTCTCGCACTGGCACTCCTAACCAAAGATTTCTATATAGTACCTGAAAATGTTTTTTTTAGGCTTGTACCACCGCAGAACTATTTACAACGCTGTAAAGTGCATTTTTTAGAAAAAAGTTCTTTGCAGCACCGAGTCAGATGGTTCCCTGAGCTTTATGGTGATATAAAGACCCATTGAAGAGTGTATGAAATGTTTCCAATCAGCAGAATTGAAGGATTTCTTTCAGAGCCACATAGGGTCATTATTGTATTTCACCAGGTGTCCTTTTTATATGAAACATATCAGATGGATTTTTGAATCAGTTTGGTTCCATATGACTGGTACCCAAACCAAAGAACTTTACAAGAACTTCCTCTCAACCCAGCCCAGTATCCCAAGGAATAATGTCCCTATTGGCCCATTCTGCCCCCAAGGCCACGTTGAAACTGACTTTAGACTGTGTGAAAAAAACGCCCCCTCATTCATTTGAATGGGGCCAGTCCAGCAGCTCAGCAGGGGTTCCAAAGCAGAGGGCAGTGAGGTGCTGCGGTAGCCAATCAAATACGTGCAAGTGCACATTCCTGATGGATTATTTTGTAACATGAACACTGTATTTCTACTGTTAACCTCACAAGCATCATGGCAAAGTGTCTGAGGGTTAGAAACCATTCTTCTGTGTTTTGGTGTCTGTAAAACCTGTAAATGCATTGATCTGTTCCTTACTAAATTGGACTTCCTGATTCACCAACACAGCCCAGATTTCTGTCTGAACACCTGCTAAGACAAGTGTTTTCAAAGCCTAACCCTAACCATACCTTAACCATAATGTATTTGACATAAATGTCCTATTACCGTAGTTGCCATCTACAAATATTGTGGAAATTGTGGAAAACAAGATTTTTATAAATGTTTATATTGGAACTTTTTGTCTGCTGATAGGGTTTCTTTACCATATGTCTCTGTCCATGTTGCCATCCTTCTTCATTCCCATATACCTCCATCCCTCAAAATATAGAGAATATAACACTCCACACATTAATAATGAACAGAAAGAATTTTCATCTCATAATACAACATCCAGTGTCACTTTCTGTCTTTCTGGCTTCATTTTGAACAAATTTAAGAATTTAAGTATGTAAGAAAATACTATTTGAACATTAATATTCCTTCAGACAATTGGTAACTTACTGCACAAGCTGAACTAGATCTTCTAAATGTTAATAATATGGAATGATGAGGTTATTATATTTGTTCGTGTTTTAAATTAAACCCACCCCACTGCACTTAAAATTTCCCTTCATGCTGTCGCTCTCCACTCAAATCACTTTATACCATATTAGGGCTTGTGATTGTCAGTAGGCAGGCATTTACAGTAATTGGACATATTTAAGGTTGATTACACCCAGAAGTTGGAAAGTGAAAGAAAGTGTAACTGTTGCATGCTGACCTGGGCCAAATCCAGCTTTTCGGATATTTTTTTTCAGAAAAAGGATACACTGATTTGGTCAAGGGAAGTGATTGTGTGGATGATTTTTTTTCCCCCCCTGGAGACTGACTGTACAACATTGTTCTCACAGAGCCGTAACCCTGGCTTCTCAAATGACTTTCCCAGTCATGATGAGGATGTCAGAACTGAGGGATTGCTGTCTGAACCTTTACCCGTCTCTTTGGGAGTCCTCCAAGGTTGTGTGCTGGGCCCGGGAACATTTTATCCACGGCCATCCAGTAATGTTGCAATCACACCTGGGATTTCCCCAATGTCGAACCTAATATTCCTGATGCAGTTTGTAGACCGTTTACAGACAAGAGACTTTTAAGACTTAATAGGTGAAACAAAATCCTTTATCCATGTTCGCCGTCATGAAACAATGAAGCTACTCAGGTAGATCAAACTAACCCCTGTCTGTCTCGGAGGCTGTATTCAGTTCACTGGGAGGCTGCTGAGCACTGTTACGTAGCACCAGCTACGGAAGCAGTCAGTGGAGTTGAGGCACAGCAGTCGGAGGACATGAGAGGAGACACTAGAAAATATTATCTCCATCTAAAATATGATGCAGTTTCACCCAAGTGAGTGTTGTGTTTTTGTAGAAGTTCTAAATGTTTGTATTGTAATCAGTGAGGCCCCGAAGAAACAGTCCCCTCCAGCAGAAAGCCATGCTGTTGCTAGCTACCTAACTAATGAATCTAAACTCTGTTGTGTTGCTAAAAGCTGGATGGGTGGATGTCACAGTAATAGTGGTTGAAATTGGTCGGTTCATGCTTATGAAAGCGCACATAACATTTTGCATTACAGGGAGAAAAGGAAAGGATTGAATGAATTGAACCCTACACTGTCAGGTGTTCAGTAGGACCTGGGATGGGATCTAAAAGGGTTAAAAAGGCATTTTTCATTTAATCTTGACTTTAACAATCTAACTGAGTGTGATGATGCCCAGCTCTCACTGTCTGAAATATGTAATCGTTAGGTGAGTTCAATCTTCAGCATTAATAAATATAAACTGTTCAAATAACTTTTCAACTTTTGTGAAACGAAACGACAATGTAAAATTAAGATATATATAATATCAACTTAATCTGGTTCTCACAACCACACAATGTATGCTGTCTAAAATGAGTGAGTTTACATCATTGTTCAGCATCGTTCCTGGGAGGGTCGATCTCACCGAAGTCCGCTTGGGTTTCATGGAAATGGGATTTCCCTGAAGGGGGAGTGAACCACTATCAATACACAACAAAGGTGGAACAGTTCAACACAACTTTGAACATGTAGTACTTTGATTTGGTGCGAACATATTGGATCATTTAGCTAAGCCAGACATTTTTTCTCAGGAGCTGATGGAGACACAGGCCATTTTTAATCAGTGGTCAATATTCAAAAACAAAAACTTTTGAACAGGTGGTAAAACTTCCTTCAAACAAACTTCACTATCAAGATTTCTCTTGAAAGAGCGGAGAACAGTAAAAAGTGAATCAATGCTGAACATTCGCTGGAAGAAGGTCTTCACTCTTTAAAAGGTGGCACATGTTCACCAACACAAACTGCTTTAGCGTTCAAAGATCAGTGACTAATACAATCCCTCTCTTGTTTCTGGGTACGGGAAACAAACTTTCTCCAATTTCGGCATTAGTGGGAACTTTGTCTTAATTTATCGCTCTGGCCTCGGTCCAGACCAGCTCTGCTCCACCTCCTTCCTTCCTTTCTTCTCATTCAGGAGGATGAATGTCTGCAGTTTAGGTCTAAAGACATTTAATTTTCCTCCGCAGCATGTGGAACGTATGTGTCAGTATGCGCGTGTGCGTGAGCGTGCCAAGTTTCCACAGAAACCTGCAGTTATGTTGTTCCAAGTATTTGATAACCTGGTGAGGTATTGTGGTAAGAATAGGTCACCCACCCCCCATCTCTCCTCCTCATCCTCCTCTTTCATTTTCTCTCCTTACAGACCCCCCAACCCCGCAACCCCCCCACCTCCATTGTCTTCTTTTTCCTCCGTTCTTATCTGTGCTCATCCTTCGTCTTTCTACTCGTCTTTTTGTCTGTCTTTAATATCTGCCTTTCTCTCTATCATCATCTCATCTCCCTGACCTTCTACAACCCACTACTTCTCTCTCTCTCTCTCTCTCTCTCTCTCTCTCTCTCTCCCTGTCTCTGTCTGTGTCTCTCTGTCATCATCATTACAGGGTTGATTACCTGTCATTATGGCTCATTAGGGGCCTATCAGCATGGCGGCAGGCAGAGGGGGAGGAGGGGGTGTGGGTGTAAGCGAAAAGCAGAGGGCGGGAGGATACCTGTCAACACACCCTCACCCCCTCCACACCCAACGCGACACACACACACACACACACACATAACCTCTCCCTGTGGTTCACCCATCCACAGTCATCCATTCAGAGGCCTGGTTATGGGTTTAGGGGGTGAGATAGGTAGGTGTAAGTAGATGTCCAGACCAGATATCTCAGCCAGAGACGACAGAAGGGGAGAGAGAGTGACAAAAGACATGTTTCTCATCTCCTCATTGCCTTTTACTACCGCTGTGTGTGTGTGTGTGTGTGTGTGTGTGTGTGTGTGTGTGTGTGTGTGTGTGTGTGTGTGTGTGTGCCCCTGTGTGTGTGTGTGTGTGTGTGTGTGTGTGTGTGTGTGTGTGTGTGTGTGTGTGTTCCTCCCTTTCAATTCTGTATGTTTTATTATTTCGTTGCTCTTTTGTAAATGTCAAGAACGTCGTTAAAGCATCCAGATTTAAGGTCAATGATTGTTCATTAAATCTTTTCTGTCTCCTCTCTATCTCTTCTTCATCCCCATTCTCTCTTTCACTCCTTTCTCTTCCTGTTCCTCCTCTACTTCATTTTCGTCCTTTTCCTTCAGACTACGTCCGTAATGTTCCCTTTTTCCTCTGTGCCCTCCTTCTAATAATTCTAATCTCTAATAAAATATTATTATGAGGACATTTTAACTGTCTCTTGTGTCCTCACTCCTCCTCCTCCTGTCTCCTCAGGGCTGGGAGGAGAGCTGTGACGCCGCCGTCTCCCACCTCTTGCGGACCTGCCTATCGCGGAGCCCCAAGGACCAGGCCACATCTCTGGCACAGGCGGGTGGCCCCGTTCTGGGCCTCCCCAAAGACACCGCCCGCCTCAAGAAGCACATCACCCTGCTGTGCGATCGCATCGGCAAGGGAGGCCGCCTCACCCTGGCCTCTGAGGCCAACGTGCAGGTCCCCATCCAGGTCCAGAACCTGGCCGCTCCTGGTAAGTCAGGGAAGGGGAGAGGTAACGGAGGGAGGGGTGAATAAACAGGTAGCTTTTTCATCCATTTGTGTGTTACTAATTAAGGTAATTGTTTTAAGTTGGTCCAATAGTTCTCTTTTTTTAATTGTACAAGTTGAGAGACAGAGTTGTTGTGACAGAGGCAGAGATCTTTCACATAAACAAAATCAGTTCATTTGGTACAGGATTAACTACTCAACAGGATAAATCCAGACCTGTGTAGTTAACACAGGGGATTCATGTACCCCACAGCCAGGGTTTCACATTATTCATTTCATGAGCTCACATTACATCAGCCCGTTTAGCTCACAGAGTTTGGCTTTTCACTTTTGTTTCTTTCTGTATACACACTAATAATTAAAAGAGTTCCTCTGAGTCTCCCCTCCCTCCCTTAGCAAAAAAACCCAAGAGCATCTGTCATTCGGTCAAATATTTGCGATTTCCTGACAAGCGACCTCTTGTGGTCGTTCAGATAATGACTGTGATCTCTCATGAGAAAAAGAGGAAGCATTGGGATGTTTTTGTGGTGTAGCAAAAGGAGGTCGGGGAGGATGGTCAGGTGTAAAAAACAACCCGCTTCCTACCAGCAGTTAGCATATGTTTCCTTTAACCATGACTGCTGCCTTTTATAAGGCTTAACCAATTGGGTTTAGTTGCCTAACCTTAATCCTTCATCATAGTAGCAGATAAAAAAACCTGTCACATATGAGTTGTATGTGTAAAGGTAGTATGGTGTGTTTTGGAAGCCAATGGCTAACTACATATTTGTACTTTTTGGTTCCTGCACATCAAATGAACCCAAAATCTGATGAGTGGATGAAATTCAATAACTACACATCACCAGAGATCCACCTTCAAAATATAAGGTGTCCTTTCCAAAAAAGAATTAAAATGACAGAATAGAATTAGTCTTAAAATCATCTTAACTTCTCCTCAAAGTAAAGTAAGTACTCTTTTCATTTCTATAATGTATTTTATCATACAGTCCTATATTTTCACAGTTGAAACAACAGCTAAAAAAAGGTGGGGTGGAGTAAAATCTGTTGCATTTAAAACTGTCTGGGTATTTACGAGACTGTGTGTGTGTGTGTGTGTGTGTGTGTGTGTGTGTGTGTGTGTGTGTGTGTGTGTGTGTGTGTGTGTGTGTGTGTGTGTGTCCGTCCCCTGGTGAAGATTTTAAGCTTCGCCAGGCAAAAACATGACGCCTATTCATAGTACACTTTACGGCCAACACACAGACTCGTATTTAAATGCATCAGTACACACACCCACAGACACACACATTATGCAAAAAATACTGCAAACAAGTACACACTTATAACACACACACATATTCACACATCGTACACAAGAGTGCAGACAAACTCTTAAAAACATGGATATACTCATACACACTGGCACATACAGTTGCAGTTGTCAGGTACACACACTCATAAAATTATGCATACACTTACAGTCTTTCACACACACAAACACAACTACTCACAGATACACACACCTTACGGATCATTTAGTCTTGGCTGAAGTTTATAGAGGTCTTTCTGACAAGATCATCAATTACAGTCTGTCTCCTCTCCTCCTCCTTTCCCCCCTCCCTACTTCTTTCATTCACTCCTTCCTTCCCTCCTTTTGCCTTTTCTCTGGGTTTCATCTACACTTATTACACTGCACATGTGCAAAACTTCACCGAAAGGGAAAAGTGTTGAATTGCAGGTTTTAATTATCCGGCATGTTCCATTCATAGTTTCATAGCACAGATGCTGGATTATTTTTCCTGGATTTTTGAGGCCAAATTTGATATTTAATTGTTTAAAAATCCAATCCGATGAAAAATCGGCCTCCTTATTTATATATACATACAGAAATGTGTTAAAATAAATATGTTAAGAAGTACTTAAAGAAGACTTAATACATAGATGTAAAAAAAGATTGTTTGAAATAAAGATATTTTTCTAACTTAATTTAACAATTTTCATGCATTTTTTGCATATTAAATATGTATTTCATAGTATCCTGTGCTGATCTGCTGCCCTGACCAATCAGCAGTGAGTGAGTGCTATCAGTTCCTGAAAGCTGTAAAGACATAAGACACTTTACAAACTGCAGGGAGTGCTGCTCGGGTGCTGTTCAGTTAGTGGATCCTGATAGTTCAAGAGGGTAGTGATTTAAAAAGCCTTTAATATATCATGACCCTGACACAGTAACATTTAAAGACAATTTATAAGACACTTTATTTGTCTTACATAATAATATGCCAATTTAAGAGTTTTGTAGAACCTGTTCTGCTTCATCAGTCTCTTCCATGCTTTTCTATCACTGTTTTTCACTGCGTAGCTTGTAATGTAGGAGGCTGGCGAGCCCATTCTTAATTCCGCCTACAGAGCTCTGATTAGTTGATTGCTTCTCCAAAAAAAAAAAAAAAAAGCTATCAATGGGCAAATCAGAGATTGAATAATACTACTTGAGTTTTACAGATAAACCTTCTGTCTTTAAGAATAAATAGTGTGAAGTGTGTGTGTGTGTGTGTGTGTGTGTGTGTGTAGAGAGAGAGAGAGAGAGAGAGAGAGAGAGAGAGAGAGAGAGTCAGTGTGTGTGAGAGAGAGAGAGAGAGAGAGAGAGAGTGTCAGTGTGTGAGAGAAGACGTCCATAAAACTTTACAGGCTTGTTTAAAAGTCATTATAGTGATTACAGTAATTCTGCTTCAGTGGAACAGAACTGAATCAATTAATTAAGTGTTTGTTGTGTGTGTGTGTGTGTGTGTGTGTGTGTGTGTGTGTGTGTGTGTGTGTGTGTGTGTGTAAGAGAGAGAGAGAGAGTAAGTGTGTTTGTGTTTATGTTTCCTTGTCCTGCGGTCTCCCCTCTCTCCTTTGGTCAGCTGCCAACATTCACACACGCACAGACACACAGACACACACACCACACACGGACAGCGGCGCAGTAAACAGTCGTTTGTTTGCCGTTTCAGATGTTTCTTTTTCACCCACCCGTAAACATGCACACTTGTTTATGTTTCCAACAACACCGGCGGCAGCCGATTCCCTCCAAAACCACACACACACACACACACACTGGGATACCACACAACAAGCCCCGCTTCATTGGTACACAGAGTGTGTGTGTGTGTGTGTGTGTGTGTGTGTGTGTGTGTGTGTGTGTGTGTGTGTGTGTGTGTTTTCTGCATATAAAAACCTTACAACACACACACACACACACACACACACACACACACACACACACACACACTCCTAAATACACACTGACATTATTGCTCTTTGTTGTTGAGGGTGGCGTCACCTTTGTCTTTCATCCAGCAGTAGAGAGAGAGAGGACCAGGTTTTCTTCGTGCAGATGGGTTCAGCATTCAGCAAGTTAAAGTCGGAAGGAAAAGAAAACCTATTTTCCTTTTTGTGAAAGATTCAACCTCAAGTCTGTTTATATTATGGAACATTTATTTAATCAGGCAGGTTCCATTGAGAATTAGGCCCCATTTGGACAACATTAATATCACAGGGTGGGGTGGGTAGTAAAATATTTCCCCTCGCAATAAATGATAACTCTTTGGCAAATTACAGAACCTCATATTCCGTCACCTTCAGCAGGCTCATTTTTTTATTTATTTTTAATTTTAGTATTGTTTATTAGTTAACTATTATTTATTATTTGATATTATTATTATTATATTATTTTTGTCATGAGATCTCTATAAGCCCTTTTGGATTTTTTGAATATTACCAGCTCTTTGCTCCTTTAATGCATCATGTTTTTGTGTTAAATTATATCTAAATAAACACAGTTGCAAACTACTTAAATGCCTCTATTCAAATTCCTGTAAGACCAGTGTAAGAAACATGCAGCTCACTACACATGAAATTAGTTTGGCTACACAAAGGTAGTAACAGAAGGTAAAAGTCCACATGGTGATACATTTTGTCTTCACTTCATTGTGCTGAAGAGTTAGACATCAGGTTAGCAAACCCCTTCTCTACATCTTGTGCGCTCAGCGGACAAAGCTCTCCAGAAGAGACTGTCCTCGTTATGTTTACGTTCAAGTCACAAAGCAGCCACGATATTTATGACCAGAGCAAAGGAAGAGGTCTGTCATAGAGGGTTATAGAATCATTGACGTTATAAAGCCACAATGTCTCGGAGTGGATGGAAGGGTCAACAAAACATTGCACTTTAAAATACATTCTGGTCTGTTTGTCAATCCAAAATGACAGGAAGACTGACACCACAACATTTATGGTACGTGTCCACAGGGGTGTTTTCGGACGCTAGGTGTCGCGCCCCTTCCCAGCATTGAATGCTTGTATTCACAAAAAGTTACAACCTCTTTCTGGCTGCACCTGATTGTACAAACACTTCCTGCTCTGGGATTCCAAAACACACGATTCAGTTTGTGAATGTGTCTTCATTTTAGAACCACAAAAATTAATTTAAAACCCTTTTTTCTGTTTTTCTTGTGGGGGGCCCCTTTTTGAAAAAAAAAAAAAAAAAAAAACCCCAAATAAAAAAAAAAAAAAAAAAAAAAAAAAAAAAAAAAAATAAAACGTGCCAGTCGCCGCTTGCACCTGCTAGCGTGAATGGAAGTTTGGAAATGACTGATCCTGTGGACACGTACCTTTACACGGTCGCCGCTGACGGACATTATGTCTGCAGGCAGAAGAAACACATAATAAGGAAACGGAGCCTGAAATGTAAAATGTGTTGTTACATCAGTTGATCATTGATTGATTAATTGATTCGAAGCATTATTACTGTAGACCAATACATTTAGATAATACGTTGATTAACATATTACAGCTGTTACTATCAGTGTCACTGGTAAGAGGTAATTAAATCCAGGTTATATGTACATTTTTTCTCCCCCTGTTTTATCTCTCTCTCCATCACCTGACCCTCTGTCTCTCCCTGATGACATCATTCAGACTAACTGGCTTCAACAGCTGCACTCTGTGTGTACACACACACACACACACACACACACACACACACACACACACACACACACACACACACACACACACCTGGTGAAATCAGGAGTGTTTATCACATGGTTCATTAGTCAGAGTGCTGTCAGCATAGCTTTGAACTGACCTCAACTGGGGAGGTTTGTATATTGAAGTCTTCTTCCACCCACCCACACACACATACACACACGTATACACACACATATACACACTTTATCTCTCTAAATATGTGATTTTGCTGCAGTGAGCAACACTTTTGGCAACACTTCTCTTGTGTTTCATCTGTCTCTGTTCAGTTTTCTCTTCTGTTTTAACCTGCAATTAATTTTGTGTAATAGTTTTGGGCCTTTGATCAGTTTCTGGTCTGTTGTTTCTCTTTTTCTGTTGTTCTCTTTTGTGGTTGTTGCTCATTCTTCCCCTTTCAGTGTTGTGTCACGTGCTTCTGCTACAATTTCTGAATGTGATGTATTCTCATATCTCTCTCCCCTCCTCTCCTAATGAAGTCCAAAGACTTTACTTATGTTCACAGTCCAAAAGCAAGCGGACACACAGACTACACACACCCCTATAGTGCATGTGTGTGTGTGTGTGTGTTGTAGTTATTTTCACAGTGTTCCACTGGTAGCTGTGGTTTGGGGCCTGCATCTATTTTAGACCTAAAGAGAGGGGAGAAGATGGGCTGTGTTTGTGTGCACGAGTGTGTGCACACATGTATTTATGTGTGTGTATGTGTAAGTTCAGAGGACACAGAGCAAAGGAAAATACATGTAGTATGTGTAAGTGTAGGTCATGTCTTGTGTGTAATCCTGACCAGCTGTCTTTGTTCTGTCTCTGTGGTGTTTCCAAATTGAAGAGTTCTCCTCCAGAATGCTATATATAAAACAGCAGAGCTCTATTTTGGAAAGAATCAATCACTACCTGAAGTTCATCGTTCAATAAATCTTAAATGTAAGAGGGTTGCTGTTTTTTTTTAGCCTAGAATTGCTTTTAATTTTTCTCTACAAGTCATCTTCTAAAATGCCTGTTTAAGATGGATTTAAAAGATCAGGTGTCTGAGAATGCACAGTTTTTAAAGTAATCACACTTCTTGGTTTTTGATGTGTGTTTTCAAAAGCGCGCATGTGTGTGCGCAAATTGGTCGACCTAACGAACTGTACGTGTGTGTGTGTTATGTGTGCCTAGAAAGATGTGTATGTTGAGGGGGGATTGAAATAGCGTAAAGCCCACAGCCAAATTGCCTGTAACCACAGCAGCACAGTGTCACCCCCATCTTCAAACCGCAGCCCAGAATAAAGCAGGAATGCGCTGGTGCCTCCGCGCTGCAGACCAAGACAGAGCTGTCTATTGGAAGCAGCTTCGCCCCTCAACCAAGCCGTCCGGAACTGTTCCAAAACTGGCCCGAAGCGCCCCCAAACTGTCATGGACCAGCCCAAATGGTCCCACACTGTCCCACAAGGTCCCAAACTGCCACAGAAATTGTCATAGACTGATCCAAAACCATCCTCATCTATGTACAAATTGGGCCGCAAATGTCCAAAATGTCTCAAACTACAGACAGTTACACAACTGCCCTAGACTGTCTCCAGCTATATCTAAACAACATCAAAACTGCACCAATCTCCTAAGTGCCTCAGACTGTCCTTAACTACCTTTAAAATGTTGAAAACTAAATGGAATCTAAACTGTCTCCAACTCTAGTGTAGTAATAGTCCTTTTTGTCTCCAAACTGACCTATTCCAGAACCTGCTGACTAGCTCTGAAATTTAAAGGAATGTCTTCAGATCCAGCAGGTAGTACAGACATCCATTCTGTACAAACATAGAAACTTGAGGCCTCCTGGTGACTCTAACCAGCTCAGGGGCAGCTCCTCGTGCTGCTGAATGTTATGGCTTTTTATTCTCAGAGGGAAAGAGAAAGTGAACGTTTTACACCCCTGTTACTGGACTGGAAAACTAGTATGACTTTGCAGCATTTGAAATCCATTCAAATTTAATTTTGATTAATTTATCTTATGTCTGTTATTTCTGTTTATACTATTTCTAGAATTACTACTAGTACTATTACAAACACAACTGCTTACTTCTACAAGTGCTACTATTATCATAGTTATAGTTGGAAGAAGATTTGGGACTTTTCTTTGCATGCAGTTTAGGAAATTTAGAAGGTCCATAACTGTTTTCGGACAGCTTTAATATTACATTTTATACCAGAGTAAAAGCAAGGTATCTGATTGAAAGGGTACAAGGATAGAGGGTGTCCTATACTGTGCAGATTGTAAAGCCCCTTTAGGCAAATTTGTGATTCGTAAGTAAAATTGACAACTTGCATCTGCTCTTATTAGTATCACCACTATTTAAACTTCTCCCTTATTTGTGATACTGCTTCTACAACTTCATTAGTACCCCCACAACAATTATATGTCTACTCTTTCACAAGACATACTTGCACATTTTGCTATACTATTGCAACAACAACTGCTTCTAGTTCCACTTAATGCATCAGCTGTGACTGCTATTTCTTATTATAAGCACAACATTATGTATAATCAGCGTGATCTTACATTCTGCTGCTTTTCTTGACTATTGAAGTGTTTTTGAAGTGTGATGTGGTACCAGAGAATTGAGTCTAAACCTCAGGGTTGTCTAAAACTGATAACCCAACCAGTGCGACAAATATAGACCTGACCACGACCAAGAGAAACACAGATACACACCACGACTCTGACCAGGCGGTACTACACCTACTATTTACAGAGAGAGATGGAGAGAGACGGAGAGGGAGGAATGTGTGAGAGGTCAGCGGTGAGAGACAGTCTGTGTGTGTATGTGATGTGATTTTGTTTCAGAGTGAGTTGCTCCAGAGGTGGGCTATTTCCTTACCTGATGTTGATGTAAGACTGAGGTTAAAACACACACGCGCACACACACACACTGACCCACACATTCCCCGTGAAATTGTAAGACAGCGTTAAAAAAAACGACTCGCCTTAGAAAAACACCTGCCCAATTAAGAGCGAGGCATATCCCATTTCAAACAACTGTGAGTGACTCTGTGTGTGTGTGTGTGTGTGTGTGTGTGTGTGTGTGTGTGTGTGTGTGTGTGTGTGTGTGTGTGTGTGTGTGTGTGTGTGTGTGTGTGTGTGTGTGTGTGTGTGTGTGTGAGTGAAGCCACAGGCTGTGCTCTCACCAAAGAGAACAAGATTGGCTTTAGAAAAGGCCAGGATAAATATTAGAGAGGGCTTAGGGTAATCTGCGCACCAAACACACACACACACACACAGATGTAGACGCAGTGGGGGAGATGGAGACACACACACACATTCTCAGACACCTTAAGGTAGACATGATGGCAGACACACACACACACACACACACCCTGTGTCTCGTACACGCACAAACACACACACACACACACACACAACACAACACAGTGTGCCATGCGTGTAGTGCATGTTCAATGAAAGCACCATGAAACTGGACACAATCCTGGGAGGAGAGGAAATTAGGAGAAAGGGAGTGTGAAAGGAGAGGGAAGAGGGAAAGATGGATAGAAGAAATTGCAGGGGGGGGTAAAGGAGGTGAGGTGGATGGAGAGTAGAGTAGAAATGGGGGAAGAAGAGGACACACAGAGAGGGAAAGGGTTGGAGAGGGGGATGAGGAACAGACAGACAGGGAGAAGAATGAAAAGAGGAAGAGGAGACAGAGAGGAATGAGGAAAGGGGGATGAGGAGGAGACAGAGAGGTGGGACGCAGGAGAGACAAGGCGTCCAATTCATCGGCCTCAGGAGCTCCCTAAATCCAGACTGATCCATGGGATTCGAGCAGGGATTTGGTCCCTCACACACACAATCACACCCTCACACAAACACACACACTTGCAAAACCACATGTTCAACACAATTAAACCGTGCTGCACTTCTCATCCTCTAAAACATTTATTACACCACACTTACATAGAAAATATAGCTGTTGTTTTACTTTCACATATTTGTCCATCATTTTGTTGGTGGGAATGCACAGAATGAGAAGATAACTATGTTGATGCACGAGTAAGAATCTCTACAACGGAAATGCAGGAGTAACGTGCAATGTTATTAAAAATAACATTAATAAAACAGCATACAAGTGTTACTGAAGTGAACTTGCACCTGTGAAATGTGGTAATTCATTAACCTGAAATCTGTCTAAAAGTTGAATAAAATGCAACACATGTTTGACATTTGATGCGATTCATACAGACAGTGGAAGTAGTCAAGGAATAAATGCTGCTTTTTCTGAAGAGCTGACACGAATCAAGGCTGGAAGGTAGGGCAGTGACGTGTCGAAAAGGTGATTTGCATCAAACCGCAAGACTCTGTTGGTGTACAGGCTTACGCTGCATAGTAAACAATAGGTTCTGGTGTTTTGACGTGTTATTTTTGGGTTCTTTTTTGGTCAAAGTGGTCTGAGCGGTTCCAAACTAGGTGCACGAACCAGAACGGAAACCCTATGAGTGTAAATTTGTGCAACTAGTACTTATTTAAATTTAACTTATATACCAATTGGCTGATTTATTCCCTCTGTCACTTAGGAGGTGTGGAGCCCATCGCAGAGGTCGCTGGTGACGGGGAGGAGCTGGAACTTCCACAGGAGATGACCAAGTTCATTAAGAAGAAACAGCCATCTAAGAAAGTCAAGAAAGGTAGGGGCACAAACTCCTCCATTACTCCTCATTTTTGTACTCTTCTCCTTACTGCTGT